>NW_022993941.1:126640-289497 GCF_012275295.1 Melopsittacus undulatus | reverse complement strand
GGCATCAATGGGCATCAATGGCAGTCAGTGGGAATCAATGGGCATCAATGGCATCAATGGGCATCAATGGGACTCAATGTTATCAATGGGCACCAATGGGCATCAATGGGAATCAATGGGATCAATGGGAGTCAATGGGATCAATGGGAGTCAATGGGCATCAATGGGAGTCAATGGGCATCAATGGGAATCAATGGGATCAATGGGAGTCAATGGGCATCAATGGGAATCAATGGGATCAATGGGAGTCAATGGGATCAATGGGAGTCAATGGGCATCAATGGGAGTCAATGGGCATCAATGGGAATCAATGGGATCAATGGGAGTCAATGGGCATCAATGGGAATCAATGGGATCAATGGGAGTCAATGGGCATCAATGGGATCAATGGGATCAATAGGAGTCAATGGGCATCAATGGGAATCAATGGGCATCAATGGGAATCAATGGGCACCAATGTTATCAATGGGCACCAATGCCCATGAATGACCCTCTCCCTGACCCCGCCCCCTCCGCCCCTCCCAGCTCAGTGATTGGCTGCGCTCCTCCTCCGGCCCCGCCCCCTCCTCGCTGGCGGCCGCGCGCGCGCTGGGGCTCGCGCTGCTGCTCTGCCCCTTCGTGGCCGCGCTGGGGGGCGGGGCCTTCCTGGGCTCCGCCTCCTGCTTCCCACGTGACCGCCGGCGCGCGCGGCTGCTGGCGCGGGGTGAGGCGCGTGGGGGCACCCATAGAGACCCCATTGAAACCCCATAGAGACCCATAGGGACCCTATAGAGACCCATAGGGACCCATAGGGACCCATAGAGACCCATAGGGACCCCACAGAGACACATAGGGACCCATACAGACCCCATAGAGACCCCATAGGGACCCCACAGAGACACATAGGGACCCATAGAGACACATAGGGACCCATAGAGATCCATAGGGACCCATAGAGACCCCATAGAGACAAATAGAGACCCATAGGGACCCCATAGGGACCCATAGAGACCTATAGAGACCCATAGAGACCTATAGAGACCCATAGGGACCCATAGGGACACATAGAGACCTATAGGGACCCATAGAGATCCCATAGAGAGCCCATAGGGACCCATAGAGATACATAGAGACCCATAGGGACCCATAGAGACCCCATAGAGACCCATAGGGGACCCGTAGAGACACATAGGGACCCCATAGAGACCACATAGGACCCACAGAGACCCCATAGGGACCCCATAGATACCCATAGAGACCCCATAGAGACCCAGAGGGACCCATAAAGACACATAGAGACACATAGAGACCCTATAGAGACCCATAGAGACACATAGAGACCCTATAGAGAGCCCATAGAGACCCCATAGGGACCCATAGAGAACCATAGAGCCCCATAGAGACACATAGGGACCCATAGAGACCCCATAGGGACCCCATAGAGACCCTATAGGGACCCCATAGAGCCCTATAGAGCCCCATAGAGACCCTATAGAGACCCATAGAGACCCTATAGAGCCCCATAGAGACCCCACAGAGCCCCATAGAGCCCCATAGACCCCCCCATATGTCTCCCCATAGGTCTGGACCCCGACGACGAGGACCTCGAGGACCCCGATGACCTCGTGGTGCCGCGGGGGGGGCGCCCCACTAAGGTGCCTGTGGCCCATGTGCTGTCCTGACCCCCATCTATGGGGCACAGACCCACATCTATGGGGCACAGACCCACATCTATGGGGCACAGACCCACATCTATGGGGCCCAGGCCCACATAGGGGCTCATTCATTGACCCCCAATGGAGGATCCCGACCCACATCTATGGGGCGCAGACCCACATAAAGGGGCCATTGACCCCCAGTGGAGGATCCTGACCCACATCTATGGGGCGCAGACCCACATCTGCCTGTCCCAGACTCAGAATAGGGGTCCTGGACTCAACATGGAGGATCCTGACCCACATATGTGGGGCCCAGACCCACATCTCTGCACCTCTGACCCACATAACGGGGTCAGTGACCCACAGCGGAGACTCCTGACCCACATCTATGGGGCCCAGACCCACATCTATGGGGCACAAGCACCACAGCCCCCAATAAACCTGTTTGGACACCCCAAATGCTGCCTCTGGCTCCTGTGTTCCCCCTGCCCCACATCTCCCCACACCCCATTGCCTGCCCCATAACCAGCCCCATAACCTGCCCCATACCTGCCCCATAACCAGCCCCATAACCTGCCCCATACCTGCCCCATAACCAGCCCCATAACCTGCCCCATACCTGCCCCATAACCAGCCCCATAACCTGCCCCATACCTGCCCCATAACCAGCCCCATAACCTGCCCCATACCTGCCCCATAACCAGCCCCATAACCGGCCCCATAACCAGCCCCATAACCTGCCCCATAAGTAGCCCCATAACCTGCCCCATACCCAGCCCCATTACCAGCCCCATAACGAGCCCCACAACCAGCCCCATAACCAGCCTCATACCCAGCCCCATACCCAGCCCCATAACCAGCCCCATAACCTGCCCCATAACCAGCCCCATAACCCAGCCCCATAACCCAGCCCCACCCCCGCCCCACACCCCCCCTCGTGCCCCACATCCCGCCCCACAGCGCGTGGGAGAACCCGTCCGGCCGCTCCCGCCCCGCCCCACAAGCGCCGTGGGGCCGGAGCCGGGGTCAGAGCCGGCACTTGTGGGGCAGGGGCCACTTGTGGGGCAGGAGCCACTTGTGGGGCAGGAGCCACTTGTGGGGCAGGGCCGAGGACATGGCGCCCCCCAGCGCCCCCCACCTCCCATTGATGCTGCTCCTGCTCCTGGCCCCATATGGGACCCATGGATGTGACCAGACCCATAGAGAGGGGGACACTGGTGAGAGATGGGGGCTATGGGGGCTATGGGGTCTATGGGGGCTATGGGGTCTATGGGGTCTATGGGGGGTAATGGGGTTTATGGGGGGTCTATGGGGTCTATGGGGTCTATGGGGTCTATGGGGGCTATGGGGTCTATGGGGGGTAATGGGGTTTATGGGGGGTCTATGGGGGTCTATGGGGTCTATGGGGTCTATGGGGGCTATGGGGTCTATGGGGGATATGGGGTCTATGGGGTCTATGGGGTCTATGGGGGGTAATGGGGTCTATGGGGGGTAATGGGGTTTATGGGGGGTCTATGGGGGAATATGGGGGTCTATGGGGTCTATGGGGTCTATGGGGTTCTATGGGGGGCTATGGGTCAAGTGACACCCCATTTGTTCCCCCCCCCACAGTGAACTTCGAGCAGCTAGGTGAGGACCCCCCCCCCCCATATCTCATATCCCATAATATTCCATATCCTATATCCCATTCCTATATCCCTATGTATCCCTATATATATCTATGTATTCCTATATACCTATATATCCTTATGTATTCCGCTATCCTCATATATATCCCTATACATCCCTATATATCCCTATATACCCCTATATATCCCTATATATCCCAATATAACCCTATATACCCCATATATCCCTGTATATCCCTATCTATCCCTATATTCCCTTACATATCCCTATACATCCCTATATATCCCTATGTATCCCTATATACTCATATATATCCCTATATAACCCTATGTATCCTTATGTATCCCTATATCTCTATATACCCCTGTATATCCCTATATATCTCTATATATCCCCATATCAACTTATATACCCCTATATATACCCCTATATCCCCCATATATCCCCCTATATCCCCTATATCCCCCTATATCCCCTATATCCCCCTATATCCCCCTATATACCCCCTATATCCCCCTATATCCCCCTATATCCCCCTATATACCCCCTATATCCCCCCTATATACCCCCTATATCCCCCTATATCCCCCTATATCCCCCTATATCCCCCTATATACCCCCTATATCCCCCTATATCCCCCTATATCCCCCTATATCCCCCTATATCCCCCTATATCCCCCTATATCCCCTATATCCCCCTATATCCCCCTATATCCCCCTATATCCCCTATATCGCCCCTATATCCCCCTATATCCCCCTATATCCCCCTATATCCCCCCTATATCCCCCTATATCCCCCTATATCCCCCTATATCCCCCTATATACCCCCTATATCCCCCCTATATACCCCCTATATCCCCCTATATCCCCCTATATACCCCCTATATCCCCCTATATCCCCCCATATACCCCCTATATCCCCCTATATCCCCCTATATACCCCCTATATCCCCCTATATCCCCCCATATACCCCCTATATCCCCCTATATCCCCCCATATACCCCCTATATCCCCCTATATCCCCCCTATATCCCCCTATATCCCCCTATATCCCCCTATACCCCCCTATATCCCCCTATATCCCCCTATATCCCCCTATATCCCCCTATATCCCCCCATATACCCCCTATATCCCCCTATATCCCCCTATATCCCCCTATATCCCCCCTATATCCCCCTATATACCCCCTATATCCCCCTATATCCCCCCATATACCCCCTATATCCCCCTATATCCCCCTATATACCCCCTATATCCCCCTATATCCCCCCATATACCCCCTATATCCCCCTATATCCCCCCATATACCCCCTATATCCCCCTATATACCCCCTATATCCCCCTATATCCCCCTATATCCCCCCATATACCCCCTATATCCCCTATATATCCCTATATACCCCCTATATATCCCCTCTATCCATAGGCTGCGGCCGCCCCATAGCGCCCCCTGGCGGCTCGGGCGTACGTAACGTGGGCGGGGAGGACGCAGCGCCGGGGGCGTGGCCTTGGACGGGGGCGTTGCTACGTCGGGGGGGTCACGTGTGCGGCGCCTCCCTCGTGACCCCCGAGTGGGTCCTGACGGCTGCGCATTGCTTCCAGGAGTGAGTGACATATAGGGACGTATAGAGACATATAGAGACCTATAGGGACCCACAGAGACACATAGAGACCTATAGAGACACATAGGGACCTATAGAGACCTATAGATACCCATAGAGACCCATAGAGACACATAGAGAGACATAGAGACCCATAGAGACGCATAGGGAACCATAGAGACCCCATAGAGACACATAGAGACCTATAGGGACCCATAGATACCCCATAGAGACCCCATAGAGACACATAGGGACCTATAGAGACCCCATAGAGACCCCATAGAGAACCATAGGGACCCAAAGAGACCTATAGATACCCCATAGAGACCCATAGAGACACATAGAGAGACATAGAGACCCATAGAGACGCATAGGGAACCATAGAGACCCCATAGAGACACATAGAGACCCATAGATACCCCATAGAGACCCATAGAGACACATAGAGACCCATAGGGACCCATAGAGCCCCTTTCACCCCCATTGACCCCATTCACTCCTATTCAATCCCATTGACTCCATTGAGCACCATTGATTCCCATTGACCTCCATTGAGTTCCATTGATTCCCATTGACCACCATTGACGCCCATTGACCTCCATTGAGCGCCATTGACTCCATTGACTCCCATTCATTCCCATTGACCCCACTGACACCCATTGACTCCCATTAACCCCCATTAACCCCATTGTCTCCCATTACCCTGCAGGAGCCGCGACCCCCGCCTGTACTCGGTGCTGTTGGGCTCCCCATGGCTGCCCCCCCCCCACCGGGGCCTGGTGGTGCCAGTGGCTCAGGTCATGGCACCCATAGAGACCCATAGGGACCCATAGAGACCCATAGAGACCCATAGAGACACATAGGAACCCATAGAGACCCATAGAGACCCCATAGAGACCCATAGAGACACATAGAGACCCATAGAGACACATAGAGACCCCATAGAGACCCATAGAGACACATAGAGACCCATATAGACCCATAGAGACACATAGGCCCCATTCACCTCCATTGACCCCATTCACTCCCATTCACTCCCATTGACCTCCATTGAGCGCCATTGATTCCCATTGACTTCATTGAGTGCCATTGACTCCTATTGACACCCATTGACCCCATTGACTCCCATTGACTTCATTGAGTGCCACTGACTTCCATTCACTCCTATTGACCTCCACTGACCCCATTGACACCCATTCACTCCCATTCACTCCCATTGACTCCATTGACTCCCATTCACTCCCATTCACTCCATTGACTCCCATTCACTCCCATTGACTCCATTGACTCCCATTCATTCCCATTGTGTCCCATTGACTCCCATTGTCTCCCATTAACCTTATTGTCTCCCATTACCCTGCAGGAGCCGCGACCCCCGCCTGTACTCGGTGCTGTTGGGCTCCCCATGGCTGCCCCCCCCCCACCAGGGCCTGGTGGTGCCAGTGGCTCAGGTTATGGCACCCATAGAGACCCATAGGGACCCATAGAGACCCATAGAGACCCATAGAGACACATAGGAACCCATAGAGACCCATAGAGACCCCATAGAGACCCATAGAGACCCATAGAGACACATAGAGACCCATGGGCCCCATTCACCCTCATTGACCCCATTCACTCCTATTCACTCCCATTGACCTCCATTGAGCGCCATTGATTCCCATTGACTTCATTGAGTGCCATTGACTCCTATTGACACCCATTGACCCCATTGACTCCCATTGACTTCATTGAGTGCCACTGACTTCCATTCACTCCTATTGACCTCCACTGACCCCATTGACACCCATTCACTCCCATTCACTCCCATTGACTCCATTGACTCCCATTCACTCCCATTGACTCCATTGACTCCCATTCATTCCCATTGTGTCCCATTGACTCCCATTGTCTCCCATTAACCTTATTGTCTCTCCATTGCCCTGCAGGAGCCGCGACCCCCGCCTGTACTCGGTGCTGTTG
The DNA here is from genome assembly GCF_012275295.1 of Melopsittacus undulatus. Classification (NCBI taxonomy): domain Eukaryota; kingdom Metazoa; phylum Chordata; class Aves; order Psittaciformes; family Psittaculidae; genus Melopsittacus; species Melopsittacus undulatus. The sequence goes on along the minus strand of NW_022993941.1, from coordinate 282,663 downwards.
GGCTCCCCATGGCTGCCCCCCCCCCACCGGGGCCTGGTGGTGCCCGTGGCTCAGGTTATGGCACATCCTGGTTACCGTGGAGAGGCCACGAGCGGTGACATTGCCCTGGCCAGGCTGGCGAGGCCAGTGCCCCTCACCCCCCGTGTGCTGCCTGTCTGCCTGCCCCCCCCCGGGCACCCCTTCCCCCCCCCCGGCACCCGCTGCGTCACTACGGGCTGGGGGGAGAGCGGGGATGGAGGTAAGGGGGTAATGGGATCAATGGGGATCAATAGGTATTAATAGGGGTCAATGGGATCAATTGGGATCCATGGGGATCAATGGGGATCAATGGGGGTGAATGGGGGTCAATGGGTATCAATGGGCATCAATGGAAGTCAATGGGGATCAATGGGAGTCAATGGCAGTCAATGGGCATCAATGGAAGTCAATGGGGAACAATGGGAGTCAATGGCAGTCAATGGGCATCAATGGGAGTCAATGGGCATCAATGGAAGTCAATGGGTATCAATGGAAGTCAATGGCAGTCAATGGGCATCAATGGGAGTCAGTGGGTATCAATGGAAGTCAATGGCAGTCAATGGGCATCAATGGGAGTCAATGGGGATCAATGGGAGTCAATGGGTATCAATGGGCATCAATGGAAGTCAATGGGGATCAATGGGAGTCAATGGGTATCAATGGGCATCAATGGAAGTCAATGGGGATCAATGGGAGTCAATGGGGATCAATGGGAGTCAATGGAAGTCAATGGGCATCAATGGAAGTCAATGGGGATCAATGGGAGTCAATGGGAATCAATGGGTATCAATGGGCATCAATGGGTATCAATGGGTATCAATGGGGATCAATGGGTGCCCCTGACCCCCCGTGTGCTGCCTGTCTGCCTGCCCCCCCCCGGGCACCCCTTCCCCCCCCCCGGCACCCGCTGCGTCACCACGGGCTGGGGGGAGAGCGGGGATGGAGGTAAGGGGGTAATGGGATCAATGGGGATCAATAGGTATTAATAGGGGTCAATGGGATCAATTGGGATCAATAGGGGTCAATGGGGATGAATGAGGGTCAATGGGATCAATGGCAGTCAATGGGAATCAATAGAGGTCAATGGACATCAATGGGGATCAATGGGGGTCAATGGGGATCAATGGGAGTCAATGGGGATCAATGGTGGTCAATGGGGTCAATGGGGATCAATGGGGGTCAATGGGGATCAATGGGAGTCAATGGCAGTCAATGGGCATCAATGGGAGTCAATGGCAGTCAATGGGGATCAATGGGAGTCAATGGGCATCAATGGCAGTCAATGGGGATCAATGGGAGTCAATGGGGATCAATGGGAGTCAATGGGTATCAATGGGCATCAATGGAAGTCAATGGGGATCAATGGGAGTCAATGGGTATCAATGGGCATCAATGGAAGTCAATGGGGATCAATGGGAGTCAATGGGAATCAATGGGTATCAATGGGCATCAATGGGTATCAATGGGTATCAATGGGTATCAATGGGGATCAATGGGTGCCCCTCCCCCCCGTGTGCTGCCTGTCTGCCTGCCCCCCCCCGGGCACCCCTTCCCCCCCCCCGGCACCCGCTGCGTCACTACGGGCTGGGGGGAGAGCGGGGATGGAGGTAAGGGGGTAATGGGATCAATGGGGATCAATAGGTATTAATAGGGGTCAATGGGATCAATTGGGATCAATAGGGGTCAATGGGGATGAATGAGGGTCAATGGGATCAATGGCAGTCAATGGGAATCAATAGAGGTCAATGGACATCAATGGGGATCAATGGGGGTCAATGGGGATCAATGGGAGTCAATGGGGATCAATGGTGGTCAATGGGGGTCAATGGGGTCAATGGGGATCAATGGGAGTCAATGGCAGTCAATGGGCATCAATGGGAGTCAATGGCAGTCAATGGGGATCAATGGGAGTCAATGGGCATCAATGGCAGTCAATGGGGATCAATGGGAGTCAATGGGCATCAATGGAAGTCAATGGGGATCAATGGAAGTCAATGGGGATCAATGGGTGTCAATGGGAATCAATGGGGGTCGATGGGGATCAATGGGTATCAATGGGGGTCAATGGGTGCCCCTCACCCCCCGTGTGCTGCCTGTCTGCCTGCCCCCCCCCGGGCACCCCTTCCCCCCCCCCGGCACCCGCTGCGTCACTACGGGCTGGGGGGAGAGCGGGGATGGAGGTAAGGGGGTAATGGGATCAATGGGGATCAATAGGTATTAATAGGGGTCAATGGGATCAATTGGGATCCATGGGGATCAATGGGGATCAATGGGGGTGAATGGGGGTCAATGGGTATCAATGGGCATCAATGGAAGTCAATGGGGATCAATGGGAGTCAATGGCAGTCAATGGGCATCAATGGAAGTCAATGGGGAACAATGGGAGTCAATGGCAGTCAATGGGCATCAATGGGAGTCAGTGGGTATCAATGGAAGTCAATGGCAGTCAATGGGCATCAATGGGAGTCAGTGGGTATCAATGGAAGTCAATGGCAGTCAATGGGCATCAATGGGAGTCAATGGGGATCAATGGGAGTCAATGGGTATCAATGGGCATCAATGGAAGTCAATGGGGATCAATGGGAGTCAATGGGTATCAATGGGCATCAATGGAAGTCAATGGGGATCAATGGGAGTCAATGGGTATCAATGGGCATCAATGGAAGTCAATGGGGATCAATGGGAGTCAATGGGTATCAATGGGCATCAATGGAAGTCAATGGGGATCAATGGGAGTCAATGGCAGTCAATGGGCATTAATGGGAGTCAATGGGCATCAATGGAAGTCAATGGGTATCAATGGGGATCAATGGGGATCAATGGGATCAAAGGGGATCAATGGGGATCTATGGGAATGAATGGGGGATGAAAGGGAATGAATGGGGGTCAATGGGGACCAATGTGGTCAATGGGGGATCAATGGGAATGAATGGGGGTCAATGGGGTCAATGGGGATCAATGGGGATCAATGGGGATCAATGGGAATGAATGGGGGTCAATGGGGATCAATGGTCAATGGGGGGGCACCCAAGCTCAATAGGGGTCACAGAACCCAATATAACCCAATGGGACCCCCATTGCCCCCATGGATCCCCACTGACCCCCATTGTCCCCCATTGATCCCCATTGCCCCCCATTGATCCCCATTGCCCCCCATTGATACCCATTGATCCCCATTGACTCTCATTGATCCCCATGGACCCCCATTGATCCCCATTGCCCCCCATTGATCCCCATTGATCCCCATTGATCCCCATTGATCCCATTGCCCCCATTGCCCCCCATAGAGTCCCCCCGGCGGCTGCAGGAGCTGGAGGTGCCGGTGCTGGCGCTCAGCACCTGCAGGCGTCTCTATGGTATCGATATGGGGCAGGCGCTGCCCCCAAGGCACATACAGGAGGACATGATCTGTGCTGGGTACCCCGAGGGGCGACGGGACACGTGCAAGGTACTGACCCATAGAGGGACCCATAGAGGGACCCATAGACTGACCCATAGAGGGACCCATAGACTGACCCATAGAGGGACCCATAGACTGACCCATAGACTGACCCATAGAGGGACCCATAGACTGACCCATAGACTGACCCATAGACTGACCCATAGACTGACCCATAGAGGGACCCATAGACTGACCCATAGACTGACCCATAGAGGGACCATAGACTGACCCATAGACTGACCCATAGAGGGACCCATAGACTGACCCATAGACTGACCCATAGACTGACCCATAGACTGACCCATAGAGGGACCCATAGACTGACCCATAGACTGACCCATAGACTGACCCATAGAGGGACCCATAGACTGACCCATAGAGGGACCCATAGACTGACCCATAGAGGGACCCATAGAGAGAGCCATAGACTGACCCATAGACTGACCCATAGAGGGACCCATAGACTGACCCATAGAGGGACCCATAGACTGACCCATAGACTGACCCATAGAGGGACCCATAGACTGACCCATAGACTGACCCATAGAGGAACCATAGACTGACCCATAGAGGGACCATAGACTGACCCATAGAGGGACCCATAGACTGACCCATAGACTGACCCATAGAGAGACCCATAGACTGACCCATAGACTGACCCATAGACTGACCCATAGAGGGACCCATAGACTGACCCATAGACTGACCCATAGACTGACCCATAGACTGACCCATAGAGGGACCCATAGAGGGACCCATAGACTGACCCATAGACTGACCCATAGAGGGACCCATAGACTGACCCATAGAGAGACCCATAGACTGACCCATAGACTGACCCATAGAGGGACCCATAGACTGACCCATAGAGAGACCCATAGACTGACCCATAGAGGGACCCATAGACTGACCCATAGACTGACCCATAGAGGGACCATAGACTGACCCATAGAGGGACCATAGACTGACCCATAGACTGACCCATAGAGAGACCCATAGACTGACCCATAGACTGACCCATAGACTGACCCATAGAGGGACCATAGACTGACCCATAGAGGGACCATAGACTGACCCATAGACTGACCCATAGAGGGACCCATAGACTGACCCATAGAGGGACCCATAGACTGACCCATAGACTGACCCATAGAGGGACCCATAGACTGACCCATAGACTGACCCATAGAGGGACCATATACTGACCCATAGAGGGACCATAGACTGACCCATAGACTGACCCATAGAGGGACCCATAGACTGACCCATAGACTGACCCATAGACTGACCCATAGAGGGACCCATAGATGGACCCATAGGGAGAACCATAGACTGACCCATAGAGAGACCCATAGACTGACCCATAGACTGACCCATAGAGGGACCATAGACTGACCCATAGACTGACCCATAGATGGACCCATAGACTGACCCATAGAGAGACCCATAGACTGACCCATAGACTGACCCATAGAGGGACCCATAGACTGACCCATAGACTGACCCATAGAGGGACCCATAGACTGACCCATAGAGGGACCATAGACTGACCCATAGACTGACCCATAGAGGGACCCATAGATGGACCCATAGAGAGAGCCATAGACTGACCCATAGACTGACCCATAGAGGGACCCATAGAGGGACCCATAGACTGACCCATAGACTGACCCATAGAGGGACCCATAGACTGACCCATAGAGGGACCCATAGACTGACCCATAGAGGGACCATAGACTGACCCATAGACTGACCCATAGAGGGACCCATAGAGGGACCATAGACTGACCCATAGACTGACCCATAGACTGACCCATAGAGGGACCCATAGATGGACCCATAGAGAGAGCCATAGACTGACCCATAGAGAGACCCATAGACTGACCCATAGAGGGACCCATAGACTGACCCATAGACTGACCCATAGAGGGACCCATAGATGGACCCATAGGGAGAACCATAGACTGACCCATAGAGGGACCCATAGATGGACCCATAGGGAGAACCATAGACTGACCCATAGAGAGACCCATAGACTGCCCCATAGATGGACCCATAGACTGACCCATAGAGAGACCCATAGACTGACCCATAGAGGGACCCATAGATGGACCCATAGGGAGAACCATAGACTGACCCATAGAGAGACCCATAGACTGACCCATAGATGGACACATAGACTGACCCATAGAGAGAGCCATAGACTGACCCATAGACTGACCCATAGAGAGACCCATAGAGGGACCCATAGAGAGACCCATAGAGAGACCCATAGATGGACCCATAGAGAGAGCAATAGAGGGTGCTATAGAGAGACCATAGAGAGACCCATAGCGAGACCCATAGATGGACCCATAGACTGACCCATAGAGAGAGCCATAGGGAGCCCCATAGAGAGAGCAATAGAGAGAACCATAAAGAGATCATAGAGACCATAGAGACACCATAGAGACTATAGAGAGATCATAGAGACCATAGAGAGACCATAGAGAGACCATAGAGAGGACCATAGAGAGGATCATAGAGAGGACCATAGAGAGGACCATAGAGAGGATCATAGAGAGGACCATGGAGGACCATAGAGAGGATCATAGAGAGACCATAGAGAGACCATAGAGAGGACCATAGAGAGAGCCATATAGCGCCCCCTATCTCCGTGCTCTATAGCATCCCAATGGTGCCCCATAGTGCCCTGTATCTCTTTGCCCCATAGTTTCCCATAGCTCCCAGCCCCATAGCACCCCATTGCTGCCCCATAGCTCCCAGCCCCATAGCTCCCAGCCCCATATCTCCCCATAGCTGCCCCATTGCTGCCCCATATCTCCCAGCCCCATAGCTCCTAGCCCCATAGCTCCCCATAGCACCCATATCTCTCCATAGCTCCCAGCCCCATTTCTGCCCCATATCTCCCCATAGCTGCCCCATATCACCCTATAGCTGCCCCATAGCGCCCCTATCTCTTTGCCCCATAGCACCCCCTATCTCCCACCCCATAGCTGCCCCATAGCACCCCTATCTCCCCCTACCTCCCAGCCCCATAGCACCCCATTTCTGCCCCATAGCTCCCAGCCCCATATCTCCCCATAGCTCCAAGCCCATAGCTCCCACCCCCATAGCTGCCCCATAGCACCCCTATATCTCCCCCCTATATATCTCCCCTAGGGTGACTCTGGGGGTCCCCTGGTCTGCCTGTCCGGTGGCCGCTGGGTCCTGGCCGGGATCGTCACCTGGGGCACCATAGCTCCCCATAGCTCCCAGCCCCATAGCTCCCTGCCCCATAGCTCCCAGTCCCATAGCTCCCAGCCCCATAGCTCCCAGCCCCATATCTCCCCATAGCTCCCAGCCCCCTATCTCCCAGCCCCATAGCTCCCAGCCCCATAGCACCCCATAGTGACCCATTGCTGCCCCATATCTCCCCATATCTGCCCCATAGCTGCTCCATATCTCCCCATATCTCCCCATATCTGCCCCATAGCTGCCCCACATCACCCCCTATATCTCCCCATAGGGTGACTCTGGGGGTCCCCTGGTCTGCCTGTCCGGTGGCCGCTGGGTCCTGGCCGGGATCGTCAGCTGGGGCACCATAGCTCCCCATAGCTCCCAGCCCCATAGCACCCCATTGCTGCCCCATAGCTGCCCCATTGCTGCCCCCTAGCGCCCTTATCTCTTTGCCCCATAGCACCCTTATCTCTTTGCCCCATAGCTCCCCATACCTCCTAGCCCCATAGCGCCCCATAGCACCCATATCTACCCATAGCTGCCCCATAGCACTCCATTGGCGCGCCATAGCACCCCATATCTCTTCGCCCCACAGCTCCCAGCCCCCTATCTGCCCCATATCTCCCCATTGCTGCCCCATATCTGCCCCATAGCTCCCCATAGCTCCCAGCCCCATTTCTGCCCCATAGTGACCCATTTCTGCCCCACATCTCCCCATTTCTGCCCCATATCTGCCCCATTGCTGCCCCATATCTGCCCCATATCTCCCCATAACTGCCCCATATCTGCCCCATATCCCCCCTATATCTCCCCCTATATCTCCCCATAGGGTGACTCTGGGGGTCCCCTCGTCTGCCTCTCCGGTGGCCGCTGGGTCCTGGCCGGGATCGTCACCTGGGGCACCATAGCGCCCCCTATGTCCCTGCTCTATAGCATCCCAATGGTGCCCCATAGCACCCCCTATCTCCCAGCCCCATAGCACCCCATTTCTGCCCCATAGCTCCCCCTATCTCTCAGACCCATAGCACCCCATAGCTCCCCATAGCTCCCAACCCCATAGCACCCCATAGTGACCCATATCTCCCCATTGCTGCCCCATTTCTGCCCCATATCTCCCCATTTTCTGCCCCATAGCACCCCCTATCTCCCAGCCCCATATCTCCCCATTGCTGCCCCATAGCTCCCAGCCCCATAGCACCCCATAGTGACCCATTGCTGCCCCATATCTCCCCATATCTGCCCCATAGCTGCCCCATAGCTGCCCCATAGCACCCTATATCTCCCTATATCTCCATAGGGTGACTCTGGGGGTCCCCTTGTCTGCCTGTCTGGGGGTCGCTGGGTCCTGGCCGGGATCGTCAGCTGGGGGGAGGGGTGCGCGGTCCCCAACCGCCCTGGGGTCTACACCCGCGTGACCTCCTACGCCCTCTGGATCCGGTCACGTGCTCCGGGCGTCACCTTCGTGGCCACGCCCCCCCCGCCGGCCGCGGCCAATGGGGGCGCGGGGGGCGGGGCCTGGGGGGGCGGGGCCTGGGGGGGCGTGGTCCTCGTGGTGGCGCTGGGGGTCGTGGGGGTGGGGGGAGGGGGGGGGAGGGGGTTAAAGGGGCAATGGGGGGTGATGGGGTCTTAAAGGGGCAATGGGGTCTTAAACTATCAATGGGGTCCTATGGGATCCAATGGGGTCTTAAAGGGGCAATGGGGTCTTAAACCATCAATGGGGTCCTATGGGATCCAATGGGGTCTTAAAGGGGCAATGGGGTCTTAAACCATCAATGGGGTCCTATGGGATCCAATGGGGTCTTAAAGGGGCAATGGGGTCTTAAACCATCAATGGGGTCCTATGGGAACCAATGGGGTCTTAAAGGGGCAATGGGGTCTTAAACCATCAATGGGGTCCTATGGGATCCAATGGGGTCTTAAAGGGGCAATGGGGTCTTAAACCATCAATGGGGTCCTATGGGATCCAATGGGGTCTTAAAGGGGCAATGGGGTCTTAAACCATCAATGGGGTCCTATGGGATCCAATGGGGTCTTAAAGGGGCAATGGGGTCTTAAACCATCAATGGGGTCCTATGGGATCCAATGGGGTCTTAAAGGGGCAATGGGGTCTTAAACCATCAATGGGGTCCTATGGGATCCAATGGGGTCTTAAAGGGGCAATGGGGTCTTAAACCATCAATGGGGTCCTATGGGATCCAATGGGGTCTTAAAGGGGCAATGGGCTCTTAAACCATCAATGGGGTCCTATGGGATCCAATGGGGTCTTAAAGGGGCAATGGGGTCTTAAACCATCAATGGGGTCCTATGGGATCCAATGGGGTCTTAAAGGGGCAATGGGGTCTTAAACCATCAATGGGGTCCTATGGGATCCAATGGGGTCTTAAAGGGGCAATGGGGTCTTAAACCATCAATGGGGTCCTATGGGATCCAATGGGGTCTTAAAGGGGCAATGGGGGCGTTGAATGGGTCAATGGGGGGGCATCAATGGGTCAATGGGGGGGTTAAAGGGGCAATGGGGGTATCAATGGGGCCTTAAAGGGGGCAATGGGGGAGGTACAGGGGTCAATGGGGGCCTTAAATCATCAATGGGTCAATGGGAGGCATCAATGGGGTCCTTAAAGGGGTCAATGGGGACCTTCAATGGGTCAATGAGGGGGTTAAAGGGGTCAATGGGGTCTTTAAAGGGGCAATGGAGGCCTTAAAGCATCAATGGGGCCTTGAATGGGTCAATGGGGGGTAAAGGGGTCAATGGGGGCATCAATGGGGTCTTAAAGGGGCAATGGGGGCCTTGAATGAGTCAATAGGAGGGGTAAAGGGGGGCAATGGAGGTACCAATGGGGTCTTAAAGGGGCAATGGGGGGGGTAAGGGGGCAATGGGGGCCTTGAATGGGTCAATGAGGGGGGTAAAGGGGGGCAATGGGGGCATCAATGGGGTCTTAAAGGGGCAATGGGGGCCTTGAATGGGTCAATGGGGGGGTAAAGGGGTCAATGGGGGGGTTAAAGGGGCAATGGAGGCCTTAAACCATCAATGGGGGGCATCAATGGGGTCCTTAAAGAGGTCAATGGGGTCTTTAAAGGGGTTAATGGGGGGGTTAAAAGGGGTCAATGGGGGCATCTATGGGTCAATGGGAGCCTTGAATGGGTCAATGGGGCCATAAAGGGTCAATGGGGGCATCAATGGGGCCTTAAAGGGGCAATGGGGGCATCAATGGGGTCCTTAAAGGGGCAATGGGGGCATCAATGGGGTCCTTAAAGGGGCAATGGCAACATTAAAGGTGTCAATGGGACCTTAAAGCATCAATGGAGCCCTCAGCAGCCAATGGGAGGCCTCCAACCCCTACGGGAGCCCCGCCCCCTGGCGGTGTGGCCCCGCCCCCCCCCCCCGGTCACGTGTCGGAAATGGCGGGAAATAAACGGCCAATCAGGAAACAGAGTGTGTGGGGGCGGGGCCTGGGGGCGGGGCCGGCGCTGATTGGATGAGGGAAGGGGGCGGGGCCGAGGGGAGGGGAACACCCCCCTCAGGAGACACGTGGTACACACAGAGCCTGCCCCATAGACCCATAGCCTGCCCCATAGCTCTGCCCTATAGCAATGCCCTATAGCTTAGAACCTGCCCCATAGCCTGCCCCATAGCTCTGCCCTATAGCAATGCCCTATAGCTTAGAACCTGCCCCATTACCTGCCCCATAGCACAGAACCTGCCCCATAGCCTGCCCCATAGCCTGCCCCATAGCACAGAACCTGCCCCATAGCAATGACCCATAGCACAGAACCTGCCCCATAGCACAGAACCTGCCCCATTACCTGCCCCATAGCCTGCCCCATAGCACAGAACCTGCCCCATAGCAATGACCCATAGCACAGAACCTGCCCCATAGCACAGAACCTGCCCCATTACCTGCCCCATAGCACAGAACCTGCCCCATTACCTGCCCCATAGCCTGCCCCATAGCACAGAACCTGCCCCATAGCCTGCCCCATAGCCTGCCCCATAGCACAGAACCTGCCCCATTACCTGCCCCATAGCACAGAACCTGCCCCATTACCTGCCCCATAGCCTGCCCCATAGCTCTGCCCTATAGCAATGCCCTATAGCTTAGAACCTGCCCCATAACCTGCCCCATAGCACAGAACCTGCCCCATTACCTGCCCCATAGCCTGCCCCATAGCACAGAACCTGCCCCATTACCTGCCCCATAGCCTGCCCCATAGCACAGAACCTGCCCCATTACCTGCCCCATAGCCTGCCCCATAGCACAGAACCTGCCCCATAGCAATGACCCATAGCATAGAAACTGCCCCATAGCACAGAGCCTGCCCCATAGCATAGAACCTGCCCCATAGCACAGAGCCTGCCCTATAGCTTAGAACCTGCCCCATAGCATAGAAGCTGCCCCATAGCAATGCCCAATAGCCTGTCCAATAGCATAGAACCTGCCCCATAACCTGCCCCATAGCATAGAACCTGCCCCATAACCTGCCCCATAGCATTGAACCTGCCCCATAACCTGCCCCATAGCATAGAACCTGCCCCATAACCTGCCCCATAGCACAGAACCTGCCCCATAACCTGCCCCATAGCATAGAACCTGCCCCATAACCTGCCCCATAGCACAGAACCTGCCCCATAGCAACGCCCATAGCCCTACCCCATATCAATGCCCCATAAGTGCCCCCTCCAGCGCCTGACTTGGGGTACAGCTTTATTCAGTGGGGCAGGGGAGGGATCTATGTGTGGGTCCCAAGTCTCAGGCCTATGGGGGGATCTATGGGTCCCAGCAAGGGACCTATGGATCCCTGTGGGTCCTATGGGGGGATCTATGGGTCCAGGAGATCTCTATGTGTCTCTATGTGTCTCTATGTGTCTCTATGTGTCTCTGTCTCTATGGGTCTCTATGTGTCTCTATGTGTCTCTATGTGTCTCTATGTGTCTCTATGTGTCTCTATGTGTCTCTATGTGTCTCTATGTGTCTCTATGGGTCCCTATGGGTCTCTATGGGTCTCTATGTGTCCCTATGGGTCCCTATGGGTCTCTATGGGTCCCTATGGGTCTCTATGGGTCTCTATGTGTCTCTATGGGTCTCTATGGGTCTCTATGGGTCTCTATGGGTCTCTATGGGGTCTCTCAGGCGCCGTCAGCTCACTTGGGGGTCACAATAAATAAGGGGGGTCCAATGGGGGGGCAGCTCCAGAGACCTATGGGGAGATGGGGGTCAGAGGGGGGCGGGGCTATGGGCAAGGGGCGGGGCTAAGGGGGAGGGGCTATGGGGGAGGGGCTATGGGGAAGGGGAGGGGCTATGGGAAGGGGGAGGGGCTATGGGGAAGGGGGAGGGGCTATGGGAAGGGGGAGGGGCTATGGGGAAGGGGGAGGGGCTATGGGGAAGGGGGAGGGGCTATGGGAAGGGGGAGGGGCTATGGGGAAGGGGGAGGGGCTATGGGGAAGGGGGAGGGGCTATGGGAAGGGGGAGGGGCTATGGGAAGGGGGAGGGGCCAAGGGGGTCACGTGACCTAGAAGTTCTCGTAGTCGCCGCCATTGTCGTCGTTGTCGCTCGCTGGGGGGAGGGGTCAGAGAGGTCACGTGATGGGGGAGGGGTCACGTGATGGGGGAGGGGTCACGTGGGGGGGAGGTCACGTGGGTCACTCACCGTCATCCACGTGGAGGTTGATGTACTCGAGGCTGCTGCCTATGGGGCAGAGAGAACATAGGGGCCTATGGGGTCTATGGGTCTCTATGGGGATCTATGGGGCTCTATGGGTCTCTATGGGGCTCTATGGGTCTCTATGGGTCTCTATGGGGCTCTATGGGGTCTCTATGGGGATCTATGGGGTCTCTATGGGGCTCTATGGGTCTCTATGGGTCTCTATGTGTCTCTATGGGTCTCTATGGGTCTCTATGGGGTCTCTATGGGGTCTCTATGGGGTCTCTATGGGGTCTCTATGGGTCTCTATGGGTCTCTATGTGTCTCTATGTGTCTCTATGGGTCTCTATGGGTCTCTATGGGGTCTCTATGGGGTCTCTATGGGGTCTCTATGGGTCTCTATGTGTCTCTATGGGTCTCTATGGGGATCTATGGGGTCTCTATGGGTCTCTATGTGTCTCTATGGGGTCTCTATGTGTCTCTATGGGTCTCTATGTGTCTCTATGTGTCTCTATGTGTCTCTATGGGTCTCTATGGGTCCCTATGTGTCTCTATAGGTCTCTATAGGTTTCTATAGGTCTCTATAGGTCTCTATAGGTCTCTATAGGTCTCTATGTGTCTCTATAGGTCTCTATAGGTCTCTATGGGTCTCTATAGGTCTCTATAGGTCTCTATAGGGTCTCACCTAAGGGGCTCCTGGCTCCATCCGGGACATTCTCGTAGTCGTCACGTGGCGGCGCTGTTGGGAAACGGTCACGTGACACCAATGGCGACCAATGGGCTCCAAAGGGGGCGGGGCCTCGATCATCAATGGGGGTCACGTGGTCGGGGGTTGGGTCACGTGGTCACCACCCACCTGCGTGGTCGCTCTCCACGTCCGGGATGACGTCACTGCGGGAGGGGGAGGGGTCAGCGGGGGTCACGTGACGGGGGGAGGGGGGAGGGGGTCACGTGACTCACACGTAGCCGGTGACGTAGGGGTCGTTGGTGTAATCGTCATCACGCTCCTCGGAGGGGGGAGGGGCTCGGGGAGGGGGGGGGGAGGGGGGAGCTGTGGGGGGGGGAGGGGCACATGGAGGCAACCCTGCCCCATAGAGACCCATAGAGACCCATAGAGACCCATAGAGACCCATAGAGACCCATAGAGACACATAGAGACACATAGAGACCCATAGAGACCCATAGAGACCCATAGAGACCCATAGAGACACATAGAGACCCATAGAGACCCATAGAGACCCATAGAGACCCATAGAGACCCATAGAGACCCATAGAGACCCCATAGATCCCCATAGAGCCCCATAGAGACCCATAGGGACCCATAGAGACCCATAGAGACCCATAGAGACACATAGAGACACATAGAGACCCATAGAGACACATAGAGACACATAGAGACCCATAGAGACCCATAGAGACACATAGAGACCCCATAGATCCCCATAGAGCCCCATAGAGACACATAGAGACACATAGAGACCCATAGAGACACATAGAGACACATAGAGACACATAGAGACCCATAGAGACACATAGAGACACATAGAGACACATAGAGACCCATAGAGACACATAGAGACACATAGAGACCCATAGAGACACATAGAGACCCATAGAGACACATAGAGACACATAGAGACACATAGAGACCCATAGAGACACATAGAGACCCATAGAGACCCATAGAGACCCATAGAGACACATAGAGACCCATAGAGACACATAGAGACACATAGAGACACATAGAGACCCATAGAGACACATAGGGACCCATAGAGACACATAGAGACCCCATAGATCCCCATAGAGCCCTATAGAGACCCATAGAGACCCATAGAGACCCATAGAGACACATAGAGACACATAGAGACACATAGAGCCCCATAGAGACCTATAGGGACCCATAGAGACCCATAGAGACCCATAGAGACCCATAGAGACCCATAGAGACCCCATAGATCCCCATAGAGCCCCATAGAGCCCCATAGAGACACATAGAGACACATAGAGACACATAGAGACCCATAGAGCCCCATAGAGACCTATAGGGACCCATAGAGACCCATAGAGACCCATAGAGACCCATAGAGACCCCATAGATCCCCATAGAGCCCCATAGAGACCCATAGGGACCCATAGAGACCCATAGAGACCCATAGAGACACATAGAGACCATAGAGACCCATAGAGACACATAGAGACACATAGAGACACATAGAGCCCCATAGAGACCTATAGGGACCCATAGAGACCCATAGAGACCCATAGAGACCCATAGAGACCCATAGAGACCCCATAGATCCCCATAGAGCCCCATAGAGACACATAGAGACACATAGAGACACATAGAGACACATAGAGACACATAGAGACCCATAGAGCCCCATAGAGACCTATAGGGACCCATAGAGACCCATAGAGACCCATAGAGACCCATAGAGACCCATAGAGACCCATAGGGACCCATAGAGACCCATAGAGACCCCATAGAGACCCCATAGATCCCCATAGAGACCCATAGAGACCCATAGAGACCCCATAGAGACCCATAGAGACCCATAGAGACCCATAGAGACCCATAGAGACCCCATAGAGACCCCATAGATCCCCATAGAGACCCATAGAGACCCATAGAGACCCCATAGATCCCCATAGAGCCCCATAGAGACCCATAGAGACCCATAGGGACCCATAGAGACCCATAGAGACCCATAGAGACCCATAGAGACCCATAGAGACCCATAGAGACCCCATAGAGACCCCATAGATCCCCATAGAGCCCCATAGAGCCCCATAGAGACCCCATAGAGACCCATAGAGACCCATAGAGACCCATAGGGACACATAGAGACACATAGAGACCCATAGAGACCCATAGAGACCCATAGAGACCCATAGAGACCCATAGAGACCCATAGGGACACATAGAGACACATAGAGACACATAGAGACCCATAGAGACCCCATAGAGACCCATAGAGACCCATAGAGACCCATAGGGACACATAGAGACACATAGAGACCCATAGAGACCCATAGAGACCCATAGGGACACATAGAGACCCATAGAGACACATAGAGACCCATAGAGACACATAGAGACCCATAGATCTCCCCTGCCCCATAGAGCCCCATTGCCCCACACGTCACCCACGGGATGGTCTCAGTCGGAGGCCCCCATTGGGGCGGCTGTGGGGGGGGACCTGTGGGGAGATGTGGGGCAGAGACAGGCGATGGGGCATGGATGGGATGTGGGGCAGAGCAGCCCTATGGGGCTGGGCTATGGGGCTGGGTTATGGGGCTGGGTTATGGGGCTGGGCTATGGGGCTGGGTTATGGGGCTGGGTTATGGGGCTGGGTTATGGGGCTGGGCTATGGGGCTGGGCTATGGGGCTGGGTTATGGGGATGGGTTATGGGGCTGGGCTATGGGGCTGGGTTATGGGGCTGGTTATGGGGCTGGGCTATGGGGCTGGGTTATGGGGCTGGGCTATGGGGCTGGGTTATGGGGCTGGGTTATGGGGCTGGGGTATGGGGCAGGTTATGGGGATGGGTTATGGGGCTGGGCTATGGGGCTGGGGTATGGGGCAGGTTATGGGGATGGGTTATGGGGCTGGGCTATGGGGCTGGGCTATGGGGCTGGGTTATGGGGCTGGGCTATGGGGCTGGGCTATGGGGCTGGGTTATGGGGCAGGTTATGGGGCTGGGTTATGGGGCTGGGTTATGGGGCTGGTTATGGGGCTGGTTATGGGGCTGGGTTATGGGGCTGGGTTATGGGGCTGGGTTATGGGGCTGGGCTATGGGGCTGGGCTATGGGGATGGGTTATGGGGCTGGGCTATGGGGCATGTTATGGGGCTGGGTTATGGGGCATGTTATGGGGCTGGGTTATGGGGCTGGGCTATGGGGCTGGGTTATGGGGCTGGTTATGGGGCTGGGTTATGGGGCTGGTTATGGGGCTGGTTATGGGGCTGGGTTATGGGGCTGGGTTATGGGGCTGGGCTATGGGGCTGGGTTATGGGGCTGGCTTATGGGGCTGGGCTATGGGGCTGGGTTATGGGGATGGGTTATGGGGCTGGGTTATGGGGCAGGTTATGGGGCTGGGTTATGGGGCTGGGCTATGGGGCTGGGCTATGGGGCTGGGTTATGGGGATGGGTTATGGGGCTGGGTTATGGGGCTGGTTATGGGGCAGGTTATGGGGCTGGGTTATGGGGTTGGGTTATGGGGCTGGGTTATGGGGCTGGTTATGGGGCTGGTTATGGGGCTGGGCTATGGGGCTGGGTTATGGGGCTGGTTATGGGGCTGGGTTATGGGGCTGGTTATGGGGCTGGGCTATGGGGCTGGGTTATGGGGCTGGGTTATGGGGCAGGTTATGGGGCTGGGTTATGGGGTTGGGTTATGGGGCTGGGTTATGGGGCTGGGTTATGGGGTTGGGTTACGGGGCTGGGTTATGGGGCTGGGTTATGGGGCTGGGTTATGGGGCTGGGCTATGGGGCTGGGTTATGGGGCAGGGCTATGGGGCTGGGTTATGGGGCTGGGTTATGGGGCTGGGTTATGGGGCTGGTTATGGGGCTGGTTATGGGGCAGGTTATGGGGCAGGTTATGGGGCTGGTTATGGGGCAGGTTATGGGGCTGGTTATGGGGCTGGTTATGGGGCTGGTTATGGGGCTGGGTTATGGGGCAGGTTATGGGGCAGGTTATGGGGCTGGGTTATGGGGCTGGGCTATGGGGCTGGGCTATGGGGCTGGGTTATGGGGCTGGGTTATGGGGCAGGTTATGGGGCTGGGTTATGGGGCTGGGTTATGGGGCTGGGTTATGGGGCAGGTTATGGGGCTGGGTTATGGGGCTGGGTTATGGGGCTGGGCTATGGGGCTGGGTTATGGGGCTGGGTTATGGGGCTGGGCTATGGGGATGGGTTATGGGGCTGGTTATGGGGCTGGTTATGGGGCAGGTTATGGGGGGGGAGGGGGGGTCCCGTTTGATGACGTCACTCACATCTCTGGGGGGGGAGGACCACGAAGGTTCCTGGGGGGCGGGGCCTGAGGGGGGGGAGGGGGGAGGGGTCAAAGGTCGCCCCCATCAGAGGCCCCGCCCCCCTCCCCCCCCGCCCCTCCCCCACTCACTTGTCCAGGTCCAGGGAGGCGCCGTGACCTGGGGGAGGGGCGGGGCTGAGAGTGACCTTTGAGTGACCCCCCAGCCCCATAGACCCCCCTGCCCCATAGATCCCAACCAGCCCCATAGATCCCAACCAGCCCCATAGATCCCCCCCAGCCCCATAGATCCCTCCCAGCCCCATAGATCCCCCCCAGCCCCATAGATCTGCCCCCGCCCCATAGATCCCCCCCTGCCCCATAGATCCCTCCCAGCCCCATAGATCCCAACCAGCCCCATAGATCCCCCCCAGCCCCATAGATCCCCCCCAGCCCCATAGATCCCCCCCAGCCCCATAGATCCCAACCAGCCCCATAGATCCCAACCAGCCCCATAGATCCCCCCCAGCCCCATAGATCCACTCCAGCCCCATAGATCCCTCCCAGCCCCATAGAACCCCCCCAGCCCCATAGATCCCTCCCAGCCCCATAGATCCCTCCCAGCCCCATAGATCCCCCCATCCCCATAGATCCCCCCAGCCCCATAGATCCCCCCCTGCCCCATAGATCCCCCCCAGCCCCATAGATACCACCCCATAGATCATTCCCAGCCCCATAGATCCCCCCCAGCCCCATAGACCCCCCAGCCCCATAGATCCCCCCCAGCCCCATAGATCCCCCCCTGCCCCATAGATCCCTCCCAGCCCCATAGATCCCAACCAGCCCCATAGATCCCTCCCAGCCCCATAGATCCCCCCCAGCCCCATAGACCCCCCCAGCCCCATAGATCCCCCCCTGCCCCATAGATCCCTCCCAGCCCCATAGATCCCAACCAGCCCCATAGATCCCTCCCAGCCCCATAGATCCCCCCTGCCCCATAGATCCCTCCCAGCCCCATAGATCCCAACCAGCCCCATAGATCCCCCTCCAGCCCATAGATCCCCCCCAGCCCCATAGATCCCTCCCAGCCCCATAGATCAGTCCCAGCCCCATAGAACCCCCCCAGCCCCATAGAACCCCCCCAGCCCCATAGATCCCTCCCAGCCCCATAGATCCCCCCCAGCCCCATAGATCCCTCCCAGCCCCATAGATCAGTCCCAGCCCCATAGATCAGTCCCAGCCCCATAGAACCCCCCCAGCCCCATAGAACCCCCCCAGCCCCATAGATCCCTCCCAGCCCCATAGATCCCTCCCAGCCCCATAGATCCCCCCCAGCCCCATAGATCCCTCCCAGCCCCATAGATCCCCCCCTGCCCCATAGATTCCCCCTGCCCCATAGATCCCCCCCAGCCCCACAAGTGCCCCTCACCATGGGGCCGGCGGCACCGGGTACAAATGGCTGCCAGCAGCAGTGTGGGGGGCAGCAGGATCAGGCCCCATAGGCTGCTATGGGGCCAAGGAGCCTCCATGGGGCCTGGGGGGGGGTTGGATGTGGGGCCGGATGTGTGGGGCCCAGTTCACACCCGCCCCACATGTGATGCGCTGCGGTTGGCAATGGGCCCTGCCCCCTAAGTGTGGGGCCAGAGGCTCCTGCCCCATAGGGCAGTGTCTGCCCCATAAGTAGGAGGGCCCCAGTGTCCGTGGGCACCAGAAGCACATCCCTGCCCCATAGATCTGCCCCTTAGAACCCCATAGATCAGCCCCATAGAGCCCCATAGATCACCCCATAGATCAGCCCCATAGATCAGCCCATAGAGCCCTATAGAGCCCCATAGAGCCCCATTGATCAGCCCATATATCAGCCCCATAGAGCCCCATAGATCACCCCACAGATCAGCCTCATAGAGCCCCATAGATTACCCCATAGATCAGCCCCATAGATCACTCCATAGAACCCCATAGAGCCCCATTGGTCAGCCCATATATCAGCCCAATAGAGCCCCATAGATCACCCCATAGAGCCCCATAGATCACCCCATAGAGCCCCATAGAGCCCCATAGATCACCCCATAGAGCCCCATAGATCACCCCATAGAGCCCCATAGAGCCCCATAGAGCCCCATTGATCACCCCATAGATCACCCCATAGAGCCCCATAGATCACCCCATAGAACCCCATTGATCACCCCATAGAACCCCATAGATCACCCCATAGATCACCCCATAGAGCCCCATAGATCACCCCATAGAGCCCCATAGATCACCCCATAGATCACCCCATTGATCACCCCATAGAGCCCCATAGATCAGCCCATAGAGCCCCATAGATCACCCCATAGATCACCCCATAGATCCCCATAGAGCCCCATTGATCACCCCATAGAGCCCCATAGATCAGCCCATAGAGCCCCATAGATCACCCCATAGATCACCCCATAGATCCCCATAGAGCCCCATAGATCACCCCATAGAACCCCATAGAGCCCCATAGAGCCCCATAGATCACCCCATAGATCACCCCATAGATCACCCCATAGAGCCCCATAGATCACCCCATAGATCACCCCACATCTGCTGCAGGCGCCTCCAGCCCCAAACCCTTCCCAGGGCCCCCCGGAAGCTGCGGCCGCTGCTGTGGGGCAGGAAATGGGGAGGGGGGGGAGGGGGGGGGCAGGATGTGGGGCAGGTATAGGGTCTATAGGGAAGGCTATGGGGCTATGGGGCTGGTTATGGGGCAGGCTATGGGTCTATGGGGCTGGTTATGGGGCAGATTATGGGTCTATGGGGCTGGCTATGGGGCAGATTATGGGTCTATGGGGCTGGTTATGGGGCAGATTATGGGTCTATGGGGCTGGTTATGGGGCAGGCTATGGGGCTATGGGGCTGGCTATGGGGCAGGCTATGGGTCTATGGGGTGGGTTATGGGGCAGGTTATGGGTCTATGGGGTGGGTTATGGGGCAGGTTATGGGTCTATAGGGCAGGTGTGTGGTATGTGGGCTATGGGGCAGGTAAAGGGGCTATGGGGCAGGCAATGGGGCTGGCTATAGGGCAGGTTATGGGTCTATGGGGTGGGTTATGGGGCAGGCTATGGGTCTATAGGGCAGGTATGGGGGCTATAGGGCAGGTATGGGGGCTATAGGGCAGGTATAGGAGCTACAGGGCTGGCTATGGGGCAGGATATGGGGCTATAGGGCAGGCTATGGGGCTGGCTATGGTCTTATAGGGCAGGTACGGGGACTATAGGGCAGGCTATGGGGTTGGCTATGGGGCTATTGGGCAGGCTATAGGGCAGGTTATGGGGCTGGCTATGAGGCTATGGGGCCGGTTGTGGGGCAGGCTATAGGGCTGGCTATGGGGCAGGTATAGGGGCTATAGTGCAGTCTATGGGGTTGTCTATAGGGCTGGCTATGGGGCTGGCTATGGGGCAGATTATAGGCCTATGGGGTTGGTTATGGGGCTGGTATAAAGGCTATAGGGCAGTCTATGGGGTAGTCTATGGGGCTGTCTATGGGGCTATAGTGCAGTCTATAGGGCAGTCTATAGGGCAGTCTATGGGGCAGTCTATGGGTCTATAGGGCAGTCTATAGGGCTGTCTATGGGGCTGTCTATGGGGCAGTCTATGGGTCTATAGGGCAGTCTATAGGGCTGTCTATGGGGCTGTCTATGGGGCAGTTTATGGGGCTATAGTGCAGTCTATAGGGCAGTCTATAGGGCAGTCTATGGGGCAGTCTATGGGTCTATAGGGCAGTCTATAGGGCTGTCTATGGGGCAGTCTATGGGGCAGTCTATGGGTCTATAGGGCAGTCTATAGGGCTGTCTATGGGGCTGTCTATGGGGCTGCCTATGGGGCTATAGGGCAGTCTATAGGGCAGTCTATAGGGCTGTCTATGGGGCAGTCTATGGGTCTATAGGGCAGTCTATAGGGCAGTCTATAGGGCAGTCTATAGGGCAGTCTATAGGGCTGTCTATAGGGCTGTCTATGGGGCAGTTTATGGGGCTATAGTGCAGTCTATAGGGCAGTCTATAGGGCAGTCTATGGGGCAGTCTATGGGTCTATAGGGCAGTCTATAGGGCTGTCTATGGGGCTGCCTATGGGGCAGTCTATGGGTCTATAGGGCAGTCTATGGGGCTGTCTATGGGGCTGTCTATGGGGCAGTCTATGGGTCTATAGGGCAGTCTATAGGGCTGTCTATGGGGCTGTCTATGGGGCTGCCTATGGGGCTATAGGGCAGTCTATAGGGCAGTCTATAGGGCTGTCTATGGGGCAGTCTATGGGGCTATGGGGCTGTCTATAGGGCTGTCTATGGGGCTGCCTATGGGTCTATAGGGCAGTCTATAGGGCAGTCTATAGGGCAGTCTATAGGGCAGTCTATGGGGCAGTCTATGGGGCTATAGGGCAGTCTATAGGGCAGACTATGGGGCTGTCTATGGGTCTATAGTGCAGTCTATAGGTCAGGCTATGGGGCACATATAGGATCTATAGGGCAGTCTATGTGCCTATACCACACTCTATACCCCCCCATAGCCCCGCCCCCTCCATCATGGCCGCGCCCACTCCCCCCGTCGCTCTCACCGCGCATGCGCGCTCCTCCCCCCGCCCCTCCCCTCCCCCCGCGGTGCATTGTGGGACCTCGGCGGACCCGGAGCGAGGCTGACGGCAGCGGAGCCATGGTGGGAACGGGGGAGGGGGGAGGGGGGGGGAGGGGGGAGGGGTCGATATATACCTATAGGCTATGGGTCTATAGGGGGAGGGGGGAGGGGGAGGGGGGGGGAGGGGTATAGAATGTGATATAGACCTATAGATTATGGGTCTATAGGGGGAGGGGGAGGGGGGGGGAGGGGGGTGGGGCAGAGGGGTCAATATAGACCCATAGACTATGGGTCTATAGGGGGAGGGGGGAGGGGATAGAATGAGATATAGACCTATAGATTATGGATCTATGGGGGGGGAGGGGGGGGGGAGGGGCATTGAATGCGATAGAGACCTATAGATTATGGGTCTATAGGGGGGGAGGGGAGGGGAGGGGGAGGGGGAGGGGAGGGGGGGGGAGGGGTATTGGACCCATAGACTATGGGTCTATAGGGGGAGGGGGCAGGGGGAGGGGCATAGAGTGTGATATAGACCTATAGATTATGGGTCTATAGGGGGAGGGGAAGGGGGGGGAGGGGCATAGAGTGTGATATGGACCCATAGAGTATGGGTCTATAGGGGGAGGGGGGGAGGGGCATAGAATGAGATAGAGACCCATAGACTATGGGGGGAGGGGAGGGGGGAGGGAGGGGGGAGGGGTATTAGACCCATAGACTATGGGTCTATAGGGGGGGAGGGGGAGGGGGAAGGGGGGTGGGGTATAGAATGTGATATAGACCTATAGATTATGGGTCTATGGGGGGGAGGGGGGAGAGGGGTATTAGACCCATAGACTATGGGTCTATAGGGGGAGGGGTATAGAATGCGATAGAGACCCATAGATTATGGGTCTATGGGGGGAGGGGGAGGGGAGGGGAGGGGGAGGGGTATTAGAGCCATAGAGTATGGGTCTATAGGGGAGGGGGGAGGGGGGAGGGGGGGGAGGGGGGAGGGGGATAGAATGTGATATAGACCTATAGATTATGGGTCTATAGGGGGGGGAGGGGGGGGGAGGGGGGAGGGGTATTAGACCCATAGACTATGGGTCTATAGGGGGAGGGGCATAGAGTGATATAGAGACCCATAGACTATGGGTCTATGGGGGGGGGGAGGGGGGAGGGGTATAGAATGTGATATAGACCCATAGACTATGGGTCTATAGGGAGGGGAGGGGGGAGGGGGGGGAGGGGTATTAGACCCATAGACTATAGGTCTATAGGGGGAGGGGGGGGGGGAGGGGCATAGAGTGTGATATAGACCTATAGATTAGGGGTCTATGGGGGGGAGGGGGGAACAGCCCAGACGCCATTACCGCCTCTCCCCCCTCCCCCCGGGGGTGGTGGGTCAGGGAGGCCACGCCCACTGGCGGTGGGGACACGCCCACTTATCGGATTAAGCCACGCCCCCTGTGGGGCTCCCGTTGACAGCCATTGAGACCCATAGAGACACATAGGGACCTATAGACCCCTTGAGGCCACGCCCCCTACCTAACAGCCACGCCTCTTCCCCTTAAGCCACGCCCCCTGCCAGCCTCCCATTGACATCCATAGACCCCAATAGAGACCCCCATACACCCACATAGACCCCCTATAGACCCCCATAGATTCCCCATAGATTCCCCATAGATCCCCTATAGACTCCACATAGACACCCTATAGAGCCCCCATATCCCCCCCATATCCCCCTCATAGACCCCCTATAGACCCCCATAGATCCCCCATAGTCCCACATAGACCCCCCATATTCCCCCCCATAGACCCCCATAGATTCCCCATAGACCCCCCATAGACCCCCATAGGACCCCCCCATAGACCCCTCTATAGACCCCATAGACCCCCCATAGACCCCCATAGGAACCACCATAGACCCCTCCATAGACCCCCATAGAGACCCCATAGGGACCCATAGACCCCCATAGACCCACATAGACCCCCCATATCTCCCCATAGACCCACATAGCCCCCCTTAGACCCCCTATATCCCCCCCATAGGGTTCCATAGACCCCCATAGAGACCCACAGGACCCACATAGACCCCCATATCCCCCCTGTAGACCCCCATAGGACCCCCCCATAGACCCCAATAGAGACCCCATAGAGACCCATAGAGCTTCATAGACCCCCATAGACCCCCATAGACCCTCCATAGACCCCATAGACCACAATAGAGACCCATAGAGACCCCATAGAGCCCCATAGAGACCCCATATCTGCCCCATATCTGCCCCATAGCTGCCCCATAGACCCCATTGTCCCCCCAGGACGTGTTCCTCATGATCCGCCGCCACAAAACCACCATCTTCACTGAGGCCAAAGAGTCCAGCACAGTCCTGGAGCTCAAGCGCATCGTGCACGGGATCCTCAAGCGCCCCCCTGAGGAGCAGCGGCTCTATAAGGTGCCTATGGGGCTCTATGGGGTGGATATGGGTCTCTATGGGGCAGCTATGGGGTGATATGGGGGGTATATGGGGCTCTATGGGGCAGATATGGGGCTCTATGGGGCAGCTATAGGGCGGATATGGGTCTGTATGGGGCAGATATGGGGTGATATGGGGGGGATATGGGGTTCTATGGGGCAGCTATGGGTCTCTATGGGGCAGATATGGGGTGCTATGGGGTGGATATGGGTCTCTATGGGGTGGATATGGGTCTCTATGGGTCTCTATGGGGCAGCTATGGGTCTCTATGGGGTGGATATGGGTCTCTATGGGGCAGATATGGGGCTCTATGGGGCGGATATGGGGCTCTATGGGGCGCTATGGGGGTCGAGCACGGTGCTGGAGCTCAAGCGCATCGTGCACGGGATCCTCAAGCGCCCCCCTGAGGAGCAGCGGCTCTATAAGGTGTCTATGGGGCTCTATGGGGCAGCTATGGGGCAGATATGGGTCTCTATGGGGCAGCTATGGGGTGATATGGGGGGTATATGGGGTTCTATGGGGCAGATATGGGGCTCTATGGGGCAGCTATAGGGCGGATATGGGTCTGTGTGGGGCAGATATGGGGTGATATGGGGGGGATATGGGGTTCTATGGGGCAGCTATGGGTCTCTATGGGGCAGATATGGGGTGCTATGGGGTGGATATGGGTCTCTATGGGGTGGATATGGGTCTCTATGGGGCAGCTATGGGTCTCTATGGGGTGGATATGGGTCTCTATGGGGCAGATATGGGGCTCTATGGGGCGCTATGGGGGTCGAGCACGGTGCTGGAGCTCAAGTGCATTGTGCACGGGATCCTCAAGCGCCCCCCTGAGGAGCAGCGGCTCCATAAGGTGGCTATGGGGCAGCTATGGGGCAGATATGGGTCTCTATGGGGCAGATATGGGGCTCTATGGGGCGGATATGGGGCTCTATGGGGCAGATATGGGGCTCTATGGGGCGGATATGGGGCTCTATGGGGCGCTATGGGGGTCGAGCACGGTGCTGGAGCTCAAGTGCATTGTGCACGGGATCCTCAAGCGCCCCCCTGAGGAGCAGCGGCTCTATAAGGTGTCTATGGGGCAGCTATGGGGTGGATATGGGGTTCTATGGGGCGCTATGAGGCAGCTATGGGGCAGATATGGGGTTCTATGGGGTGGATATGGGGCTCTATGGGGCGCTATGGGGCAGATATGGGGCGCTATGGGTCTCTATGGGGCAGATATGGGGCTCTGTGGGGCAGCTATGGGGCAGATATGGGGTGCTATGGGGCAGATATGGGTCTCTATGGGGCAGATATGGGGTGATATGGGGGGGATATGGGGTCCTATGGGGTCCTATGGGGCAGATATGGGGTTCTGTGGGGTGAAATGGGGTGAAAAAGGGGTTCTATGGGGCTCTATGGGGCTATATGGGGCGCTATGGGGGGGATATTGGGTCCTATGGGGCTCTAGGGTGGGTCTATGGGGAGCTATGGGGGCCTGTGGGGGGGTCTATGGGGTCCTATAGGGTTCTATGGGGGGATATGGGGGATCTATGGGGCTCTATGGGGGTTATGGGGCCCCATCCTTATAACTGTGCAGCCAGGAGAGGGGGCGTGGCCTCAGTCAGGGGGGCGTGTCCTCTGGGGGGGGGCGTGGCCTCCACCCCCTCTACCCCCATCTCTATGATCCCCCCCCCCAGGAGGACCAAGTCCTGGAGGACTCCCGGACCCTTGGGGACTGTGGGTTCACCAGCCAAACAGCCAGACCCCAAGCACCAGCTACAGTGGGGCTGGCACTGAGGACAGCAGGTGAGCCCCATAGAGACATATAGAGACCTATAGAGACACATAGAGACCCATAGAGACACATAGAGACCCATAGAGACACATAGAGACACATAGAGACACATAGAGACACATAGAGACCCATAGAGACACATAGAGACCCATAGAGACCCATAGAGACCCATAGAGACACATAGAGACCCATAGAGACCCATAGAGACACATAGAGACCTATAGAGACCCATAGAGACCATAGAGACACATAGAGACACATAGAGACACATAGAGACACATAGAGACACATAGAGACACATAGAGACACATAGAGACCCATAGAGACCCATAGAGACCCATAGAGACACATAGAGACACATAGAGACCCATAGAGACACATAGAGACCCATAGAGACCCATAGAGACCCATAGAGACCCATAGAGACACATAGAGACACATAGAGACCCATAGAGACACATAGAGACACATAGAGACCCATAGAGACACATAGAGACCCATAGAGACACATAGAGACACATAGAGACACATAGAGACCCATAGAGACCCATAGAGACCATAGAGACCCATAGAGACACATAGAGACACATAGAGACCCATAGATCCCCATCCTCCCCCCTCCCCCTCCCCTCATTGCCATTCCTCCCCCCCCCCCCATTTTGGCCTCAATTTGGGTGTTTTTGGGTCATTTTGGGTGTTTTTGGGCTCATTTTGGGGGTTTTCGGGGTCGCCGGACCCGTTTTTGGGGGTCCCGAGCCCGATTTTGGGCTGAATTCCTGTGTTTTTGGGTCAGAGGAGCCCTTCGAGCCCCTGCGCATCGACCCCTTCTCCTCCCCCCCCGAGCTCCCGGATGTGATGAAGCCACAGGACGCGCCCGGAGCCGCCCCCGAGGCCCCCCTGCCCTGAGGGGGTCACGTGACCGTCACGTGACCACCCCATGGGCGTCATGTGACCCTTCCTGTGTGTGGTATGGGTGTATTACATGGGTTACATACATGTACATGGGTGTTCTATGGGTGTTATATGGGGAACATGCCTGTTACATGTGATAACATGGGGTACATATATGAACATACGTGTTCTATGTGTGTTATATGGGTGGACATGTGTGTTACATGTGATAACATGGGGTACATACGTGAACATGTGGGTTATATGGGTGTTACATATGGGAACATGTGTGTTACATGCGATAACATGGGGTATATACATGAACATGGGTGTTGTATGTGTGTTATATGTGTGTTACATGTGATAATATGGATGTGTATGGACTATATGGGTGTCCTGTATGTGTTATGTATGGGAACATGTGTGTTACATGCGATAACATGGGGTACATACATGAACATGGGTGCTATATGGGTGTTATATGGGTGGACATGTGTGTTATGGGTGTGTTATATGGGGGATCATATGTGTTACATGCAATAACATGGATGTGTATGGGCTATATGGGTGTTCTGTATGTGTTATGTATGGGAACATGTGTGTTACATGTGATAACATGGGGTACATACATGAACACACATGTCCCATATGTGCTATATGGACAGTTACACACCTTACACTGCTCATTATGGGCTACATACATGAACACGTGTGTCTCATACATGTCCCATACGTGTCCCATATGTGTTCCCATGTGTTCCATACACAAACGTGTGTTCTATACGTGTCCCATACATCCCATAAACAAACACGTGTGTCCCATAGATGTCCCATACGTGTCCCCATGTGTCCCATACACCAACACACATATTCCATACATTAACATGTGCTTTACATACATGATCACACATGTTCCATTCATAACCATTGCCCCATTCATGTCTATGGGGGGGTTGTTCCCACGGGGAGGGGGCGTGGCCTCCATCGCCCCATTCATGCCTATGGGGGGGGTGGTTCCCACGGGGGGGGGGGGCGTGGCCTCCATAGCCCCATTCATACCTATGGGGGGGGTGGTCTCTATCGCCCCATTCATGCCTATGGGGGGGGTGGTTCCCACGGGGGGGGGGGCGGTTCCCACGGGGAGGGGGCGTGGCCTCCATAGCCCCATTCATGCCTATGGGGGGGGTGGTTCCCACGGGGAGGGGGCGTGGCCTCCATAGCCCCATTGATGCCTATGGGGGGGGTGGTTCCCACGGGGGGGGGGGGCGGTTCCCACGGGGAGGGGGCGTGGCCTCCATCGCCCCATTGATGCCTATGGGGGGGGTGGTCTCTATCGCCCCATTCATGCCTATGGGGGGGGTGGTCTCTATCGCCCCATTCATGCCTATGGGGGGGGTGGTTCCCACGGGGGGGGGGGCGGTTCCCACGGGGGAGGGGGCGTGGCCTCCGTAGCCCCATTCATGCCTATGGGGGGGGCTGTTCCCACGCCTCCATTGCCCCCCATTCATCCCCCCCTTGCTCGCTATGGGGCAGGACCTTGAGGGCGAAGTCCAGGGCAGGGGCGCTGTGGGTCAGGCAGCCCATGGAGACCACGTCGATGTGGGGCCCCAGGAAGTGGGGCAGGGAGCTCAGGGTGATGCCCCCACTGGCTTCAACCAGGACGTGGGGCCAGGAGGCCTTGACGGCGGCCGCGGCCTTGTGCAGGGCCTGCAATGGGACCCATAAGTGGTCAGTGGGACCCATAAGTGGTCAGTGGGGCCATAGGGGGCAATGGGACCCATAAGTGGTCAGTGGGGCCATAGGGGGGCAATGGGACCCATAAGTGGTCAGTGGGGCCATAGGGGGCAATGGGACCCATAAGTGGTCAATGGGGCCATAGGGGGCAATGGGACCCATAAGTGGTCAGTGGGACCCATAAGTGGTCAGTGGGGCCATAGGGGGCAATGGGACCCATAAGTGGTCAGTGGGGCCATAGGGGGCAATGGGACCCATAAGTGGTCAATGGGGCCATAGGGGGCAATGGGACCCATAAGTGGTCAGTGGGACCCATAAGGGGTCAATGGGGCTGTAAGGGGGCAATGGGGGGCGTAAGGGGGCAATGGGACCCATAGGTTCTTAATGACCCCATAGGCGCTCAATGGGCCCCATAAGTGGTCAGTAAGGGGGCAATGGGACCCATAAGTGGTCAGTGGGGCCCATAAGGGGGCAGTGGGGCCCATAAGGGGGCAATGGGGGGCGTAAGGGGGCAATGGGACCCATAAGGGGGCAATGGGGGGCATAAGGGGGCAATGGGCCCCATAGGTTCTCAATGATCCCATAGGCACTCAATGGGTGCCATAAGTGATCAATGGCCCCATAAGTGATCAATCAGCCCCAAATGTTCCCAATTGCACTATAGGCATTCAATGGGACACATAAGTGATCAATGGGCCCCATAAGTGATCAATGGGTCCCATAGGCACTCAATGAGCCCCATAAGTGATCAATGGGTCCCATAGGCACTCAATGAGCCCCATAAGTGATCAATGGGTCCCATAGGCACTCAATGGCCCCATAAGTGATCAATGGATCCCATAGGCACTCAATGGCCCCATAAGTGCTCAATGGCCCCATAAGTGATCAATGGGCCCCATAGGTTCTCAATGGCCCTATAGGCACTCAGTGGGACACATAAGTGATCAATGGGTCCCTTAGGCCCCCAATGGCCCCATAGGTGCTCAATGGGCCCCAT
The DNA here is from genome assembly GCF_012275295.1 of Melopsittacus undulatus. Classification (NCBI taxonomy): domain Eukaryota; kingdom Metazoa; phylum Chordata; class Aves; order Psittaciformes; family Psittaculidae; genus Melopsittacus; species Melopsittacus undulatus. The sequence continues at coordinate 252,929 of NW_022993941.1, read as the reverse complement.
AAGTGATCAATGGGTCCCTTAGGTCCCCAATGGCCCCATAGGCCCTCAATAGCCCCATAGGCCCTCAATGGGCCCCATAGGCACTCAATGGGCCCCATAGGCCCTCAATGGGCCCCATAGGCACTCAATGGGCCCCATAGGCCCTCAATAGCCCCATAGGCACTCAATGGGCCCCATAGGCACTCAATGGGCCCCATAGGCCCTCAATAGCCCCATAGGCCCTCAATGGGCCCCATAGGCCCTCAATGGGCCCCATAGGCACTCAATGGGCCCCATAGGCCCTCAATAGCCCCATAGGCCCTCAATGGGCCCCATAGGCCCTCAATGGGCCCCATAGGCACTCAATGGGCCCCATAGGCCCTCAATGGGCCCCATAGGCCCTCAATGGGCCCCATAGGCACTCATTGCCCCCATCCCCCCCCTGCCCCCCAAGTGTGGGTCAGCACCTCGGGGCTGAAGTTGTCCATGAGGACGATGTCGGCTCCGGCAGCAGCAGCAGCAACAGCAGCAGCCTCAGAACTGACCTCAATGGAGACTCGACGCCAGAAACCAGCAGCAGAGCGAGCGGCAGAGACCAGCTGGGAACCATAGAGACATAGAGAGACCATAGAGACCATAGAGACCATAGAGACCAGCTGGGAACCATAGAGAGACCATAGAGACCATAAAGAGACCATAGAGACCAGCTGGGAACCAGAGAGAGACCATAGAGACCATAGAGAGACCATAGAGACCAGCTGGGAACCATAGAGACCATAGAGACCAGCTGGGAACCATAGAGAGACCATAGAGAGACCATAGAGACCATAGAGACCAGCTGGGAACCAGAGAGACATAGAGAGACCAGAGAGACCATAGAGAGACATAGAGACCAGCTGGGAACCATAGAGAGACCATAGAGACCAGCTGGGAACCATAGAGACATAGAGAGACCATAGAGACCATAGAGAGACCATAGAGACCAGCTGGGAACCATAGAGACCATAGAGAGACCATAGAGAGACCATAGAGACCATAGAGACCAGCTGGGAACCATAGAGACCATAGAGACCAGCTGAGGCCCATAGAGAGACATAGAGAGACCATAGAGACCAGCTGGGAACCATAGAGACCATAGAGAGACCATAGAGACCATAGAGACCAGCTGGGAACCATAGAGACCATAGAGACACATAGAGACACATAGAGACACATAGAGACACATAGAGACACATAGAGACCCATAGAGACCATAGAGACACATAGAGACACATAGAGACACATAGAGACCCATAGAGACACATAGAGACCATAGAGACACATAGAGACACATAGAGACCCCATGGAGACACATAGAGACACATAGAGACACATAGAGACCATAGAGACCCATAGAGACACATAGAGACACATAGAGACACATAGAGACCATAGAGACACATAGAGACACATAGAGACACATAGAGACACATAGAGACCCATAGAGACCCATAGAGACACATAGAGACACATAGAGACACATAGAGACACATAGAGACCCATAGAGACCCATAGAGACACATAGAGACACATAGAGACACATAGAGACACATAGAGACACATAGAGACCATAGAGACCCATAGAGACCCATAGAGACACATAGAGACACATAGAGACACATAGAGACACATAGAGACACATAGAGACCCATAGAGACACATAGAGACACATAGAGACACATAGAGACACATAGAGACACATAGAGACACATAGAGACACATAGAGACACATAGAGACACATAGAGACCATAGAGACACATAGAGTCCCATAGAGCCCCATAAAGACCCCATAGATCCCCATAGAGACCTATAGATCCCCCCTAGAGACCCATAGATCCCTATAGATACCCATAGAGCCCCATTGAGACCCACAGATCCCTATATAGACTCATAGAGCCCCATACAGACACCATAGAGACCATAGATACCATAGAGTCCCATAGATCCCCATAGAACCCCCATAGAGACCATAGAGACACATAGATACCATAGAGACCATAGAGCGCCCCCCCCACCTCCTCCACGCCGCCCCCGTGCAGCACCACGTGATTATCCTTGACCAATAGCAGCGCGTCCGTCCCCCAGCGGTGCTCCTGGGCCCCGCCCACCATCAGCGCGTACTTCTCCGCCAACCGGAAGCCGGGGGTCGTCTTCCGGGTCCCGGCGACCAATCCGGTCCAGCCTTGTTGCCTCGCCACCCCATTGGCTGCCGCGGCCATAGAGGCGACGCCGCTGCAGCGGCCTAGGCAGTTGAGGGCCGGGCGCTCACCGGCGAGTAGGCCCCAGGCGGGACCATAGAGTTCGGCGACTACAGAGCGGCTTCCGGTGAGGGCGGAGCCTTCCGGGAGGAGGGGCCGGAAGTGACATCGGAGCTCCCGGAAGACGGCCTCGGCGAAGGGGAGGCCTGCGAGGACACCTGAGGCCTTGCTGAGGAGCTGGGCCCGAGCCGGGGCCTGGCCCGAGAGGGCAGAGGTGGGGTCAAAGGGCGTGGAGTCCTCCTGCAGCCAATGGAGGGCGAGGAGGCGGAGGGTGGGCGGGGGCAGGACCGGAAGTGGGCGGGGCTAAGGGGAGATAGAGAGGAGGCGAGATAGATAGGCAGTGCCGGAGGACTGGGAGTAGTGAGGCCTACAAGGCCTCTATCGGCGTCCCTATGGTAACAGAGTCCTCCAGAGCCGCTCTATCCCCGTCTCTATGGTAACAAAGTCCTCCAAGACCACTCTATCCCCGTCTCTATGGTGCCGGAGTCCTCCAGGGCCGCTCTAACCCCGTCTCTATGGTAACAGTCCTCCAGAGCCGCTCTATTTCCGTCTCTATGGTGCCGGAGTCCTCCACAGCCGCTCTAGCTACATGTCTATGGTGCTGGAGTCCTCCAAAGCCTCTCTATCCCACTCTATCCCCGTCTCTATGGTGCCATAGTCCTCCAAGGTTTCTAGGCCTCACCTCTATGATACTAGAGAACGCTCTACCCACTTCTCTATGGTGCCATAGTCCTCCAATGCCTCTCTATCCCCATCTCTATGGTAACAGTCCTCCAGGGCCGCTCTATCCCCCTATAGATGCATCTCTATGGTGCCAAGGTCCTCCAAGGTGTCTAGGCCTGACCTCTATGATACTAGTGGCCGCTCTAGCCACTTCTCTATGGTAACAGAGTCCTCCCAGGCCTCTCTGTGCCTCCTAAGCCCATCTCTATGGTGCCATAGTCCTCCAAGGCCTCTCTATGCCCCCCTAAGCCCATCTCTATGGTTCTATACTTGGGGGCAGGGGGCTAAAGGACCATAGAGATGGGTTAGAGAGGCACCAACCTATGGGTCCAGCCCCATAGACCCACCCCCCACCCCACATTCTGCCCCATAGAAGCCGCCAGCCCCATATCCAACCCCTATAGATCTCCCCCAGCCCCACAGACAACCCCTAATCCATGGGTCCAGCCCCATAGATCCCCCCATCCAGCCCCATAGAATGCGCCAGCCCCACATCTAGCCCCTATAGACTTCTCTCAGCCCCACAGACCCCCATAATTCATGGGTCCAGCCCCATAGATCCCCCCCAACCTATGGGTCCAGCCCCATACACCCCCCCTTTACCTCACACCCAGCCCCATAGACCCCTGTAATGTATGGGTCCAGCCCCATAGACCTCCCCCCAGCCCCATAGACCCCCCCCAATCTATGGGTCCAGCCCCATAGATCCCCCCCACTGCCCCCATTCAGCCCCATAGATGCCCCCAACCTATGGGTCCAGCCCCATACACCCCCCCTCTACCTCACATCCAGCCCCATAGACCCCCCCAATCTATGGGTCCAGCCCCATAGACGCCCCCAGTCTATGGGTCCAGCCCCATAGATCCCCCCCCCGCCCCCATCCAGCCCCATAGCGCTCCCCATCCCCTCCCCCCCCCATGTCCATAGGGGTCCAAAGTCCGCCCTCCATTGGCCACATCTCCCATTGCCCCTCCCCCCCCCATTGACCCCCAAGTGGGGCTGGACCCACATCTATGGGGCAGGAGGTTCCCACTCACCTCCATGGCAGCCACTTAGGGGGCAAATGAGCCCCTATGGGGGGGTTGGGGGGGGGTCTTGAGTAGGGGGGAGCCCCCCCCCCCAAGCTCCACCCCCTCGCTCTGATTGGCTGCCCCACAAGTGGCTCCGCCCCCCGTTAAAGACACAGGAGGCCGAGAGGGAGGGGGGGGGATTCCCTTTAATGGCAATAAATAAGCGACGCTGTGGGGTGCCCCATAGCGCTATGGGGCTGCCCCATAGCATTAGGGTGCCCCATAGGGCTTATGGGGTGCCCCATAGCAATAGGGTGCCCCATAGCATTGGGGTGCCCTATAGAGCTTAGGGGGTGCCCCATAGCATTAGGGTGCCCCATAGCAATAGGGTGCCCCATAGCATTGGGGTGCCCTATAGAGCTTAGGGGGTGCCCCATAGCATTAGGGTGCCCCATAGCACTTGGGTGTCCCATAGCATTAGGGTGCCCTATAGCGCTATGGGGCTGCCCCATAGCACTTGGGTGTCCCATAGCACTTAGGGGCTGCCCCATAGCATTAGGGTGCCCCATAGCACTTGGGTGTCCCATAGCATTAGGGTGCCCTATAGCGCTATGGGGCTGCCCCATAGCATTAGGTTGCCCCATAGCAGTAGGGTGCCCCATAGCATTGGGGTGCCCCATAGAGCCTAGGGGTTGCCCCATAGAGCCTAGGGGTTGCCCCATAGCACTAGGGTGCCCCATAGCACTAGGGTGCCCCATAGCACTAGGGTGCCCCATAGCACTAGGGTGCCCCATAGCTCTATGGGGCTGCCCCATAGCAAAGGGGGGGGTGGGGGGGGAGCCTTGGAGCAGTTTTGGGGTCACTTCTTCTTCTTGTGGGAGTCGACGACATCAGGTGCTGATTGGAGGAGAGGTGGTGACGTCACCACGTGACGTCATAGGTCACGGCCCGCCCCACAAGTGCCCCCCCCTTGAACCCATGGGGGGTCTATGGGTCCCTATGGGTCTCTATGGGTCCCTAAGGGTCCATATGGGTCTCTATGGGTCTCTATGGGGTGTCTATGGGTCTTTATGGGTCTCTATGGGTCCCTCTTGGTCCCTATGGGTCTCTATGGGTCTATATGGGGTCTCTATGGGGTGTCTATGGGGTGTCTGTGGGTCTCTATGGGGTGTCTATGGAGTGTCTATGGGGTGTCTATGGGTCTTTATGGGTCTCTATGGGTCCCTCTTGGTTCCTATGGGTCTCTATGGGGCCTATATGGGATCTCTATGGGGTCTCTATGGGTCTCTATGGGTCTCTATGGGTCGCTATGGGATCTCTATGTGTCTCTATGGGATCTCTATGGGTTGCTATGGGTCTCTATGGGTCTCTATGGGGTCCCTGTGGATCTCTATGGGTCTCTATGGGGTCTCTATGGGTCTCTATGGGGTCTCTATGGGTCCCTATTGGTCCCTATAGGTCTCTATGGGTCTCTATGTGTCTCTATGGGTCTCTATGTGTCTCTATGGGTCTCTATGTGTCTCTATGGGTCCCTATGTGTTTCTATGGGTCTCTATGTGTCTCTATGTGTCTCTATGGGGTCTCTATGTGTCTCTATGGGTCTCTATGGGTCTCTATGTGTCTCTATGGGGTCTCTATGTGTCTCTATGTGTCTCTATGTGTCTCTATGGGTCTCTATGGGTCTCTATGTGTCTCTATGGGTCTCTATGGGTCTCTATGTGTCTCTATGGGTCTCTATGGGGTCTCTATGTGTCTCTATAGGTCCCTATGGGTCTCTATGGGTCCCTATTGGTCCCTATAGGTCTCTATAGGTCTCTATAGGTCTCTATGTGTCTCTATGGGTCTCTATGGGTCTCTATGTGTCTCTATGTGTCTCTATGGGTCTCTATGGGTCTCTATGGGTCTCTATGGGTCCCTATGTGTCTCTATGGGTCTCTATGTGTCTCTATGGGTCTCTATGGGTCTCTATGGGTCTCTATGTGTCTCTATGGGTCTCTATGGGTCTCTATGGGTCTCTATGGGTCTCTATGGGTCTCTATGGGTCCCTATGGGTCCCTCACCCTCCAGGTAGTTCCTGGCGATGAACTTAAGGGCCTCGTCCAATAGGATGACAGGCAGGGAGATCTTCAGGACCATCAGCCAATGGGTGAAGGTCAATGGGGTCAGCTTGAAGATCATCTATGGGGCAGAGAGGGATGAGCCCCATGGCTGCCCCATGGCTGCCCCATAGCCCCTATGGGCCCCTATGGGGGGTAAGGGCAATGGGGAGACAGCCAATGGGAGAGAGGCAATGGGGGATTGACCAATGGGGATCACCCAACGCCCATCGCCCAGCACCCATTGACCAATGAGGAGGCAGCCCCGCCCCCGGCCCCGCCCCCGGCCCCGCCCCCTTACAGGCAGTGGGTCAATGTAGAGGATGACGAAGTGCAGGGACATGGAGAGACAAATGGAGCCCAAGAGCCAGATATTGACCCACGGAGGCATCCGAGCCAGGGACTGGTTCTCTGAGAGGCTGCAGTGGGGCAGGATGTGGGGCAGGATGTGGGGCAGGATGTGGGGCAGGATGTGGGGCAGGATGTGGGGTGGGATGTGGGGAGGGATGTGGGGCAGGATGTGGGGCAGGATGTGGGGCAGGATGTGGGGCAGGGTGTGGGGCTGGATGTGGGGCAGGATGTGGGGCAGGATGTGGGGCAGGGTGTGGGGCAGGGTGTGGGGCAGGATGTGGGGCAGGATGTGGGGCAGGATGTGGGGCAGGGTGTGGGGCTGGATGTGGGGCAGGATGTGGGGCAGGGTGTGGGGCAGGATGTGGGGCAGGATGTGGGGCAGGATGTGGGGCAGGATGTGGGGCAGGATGTGGGGCAGGATGTGCGGTGGGTGTGGGTCAGGATGTGGGGCAGGATGTGGGGCAGGATGTGGGGCAGGGTGTGGGGCAGGGTGTGGGGCAGGATGTGGGGCAGGATGTGGGGCAGGATGTGGGGCAGGATGTGGGGTGTGGGGCAGGATGTGGGGCAGGATGTGGGGCAGGATGTGGGGCAGGATGTGGGGCAGGGTGTGGGGTGTGGGGCAGGATGTGGGGCAGGGTGTGGGGCAGGGTGTGGGGCAGGGTGTGGGGCAGGATGTGGGGCAGGATGTGGGGCAGGGTGTGGGGCAGGGTGTGGGGCAGGATGTGGGGCAGGATGTGGGGCAGGGTGTGGGGCAGGATGTGGGGCAGGGTGTGGGGCAGGATGTGGGGCAGGGTGTGGGGTGTGGGGCAGGATGTGGGGCAGGGTGTGGGGCAGGGTGTGGGGCAGGATGTGGGGCAGGATGTGGGGCAGGATGTGGGGCAGGATGTGGGGCTGGATGTGGGGCAGGATGTGGGGCAGGATGTGGGGCAGGGTGTGGGGCAGGATGTGGGGCTGGATGTGGGGCAGGATGTGGGGCAGGATGTGGGGTGTGGGGCAGGATGTGGGGCAGGATGTGGGGCTGGATGTGGGGCAGGATGTGGGGCAGGGTGTGGGGCAGGATGTGGGGCAGGATGTGGGGCTGGATGTGGGGCAGGGTGTGGGGCAGGATGTGGGGCAGGGTGTGGGGCAGGATGTGGGGCAGGATGTGGGGCAGGGTGTGGGGTGTGGGGCAGGATGTGGGGCAGGGTGTGGGGCAGGGTGTGGGGTGTGGGGCAGGATGTGGGGCAGGATGTGGGGCAGGGTGTGGGGCAGGGTGTGGGGCAGGATGTGGGGCAGGATGTGGGGCTGGATGTGGGGCAGGGTGTGGGGCAGGGTGTGGGGCAGGATGTGGGGCAGGGTGTGGGGCAGGGTGTGGGGCAGGGTGTGGGGCAGGGTGTGGGGCAGGATGTGGGGCAGGATGTGGGGCAGGGTGTGGGGCAGGATGTGGGGCAGGGTGTGGGGCAGGGTGTGGGGCAGGGTGTGGGGCAGGTTGTGGGGTGTGGGGCAGGATGTGGGGCAGGATGTGGGGCAGGGTGTGGGGCACGGACCCACAGACCCACGGGTGGGGTCTATGGATCCAGTGATGGAGCCTATGGACCCATTGGAGGTCCCATTGACCCATTGAAGGACCCCATTAAAAAACCCCTTTGCCCCATTGAAGGTCCCATTGCCTCATTGAGGACCCCTCTGCCCCATTGAAAAACCCCATTACCCCATTTAAAGACCCCATTACCCCACTGGAGGTCCCTTTGCCCCATTGGAGGACCCCATTACCCCCTTGGAGGACCCAATTACCCCCTTGGAGGACCCCACAGCCCCATTGGAGGACCCCATTACCCCCTTGGAGGACCCAATTACCCCCTTGGAGGACCCCACAGCCCCATTGGAGGACCCCATTACCCCCTTGGAGGACCCAATTACCCCCTTGGAGGACCCCACAGCCCCATTGGAGGACCCCATTACCCCCTTGGAGGACCCCATTACCCCCTTGGAGGACCCCACAGCCCCACTGGAGGACCCCATTACCCCCTTGGAGGACCCCATTACCCCATTGAAGAACCCCATTACCACATTTAATGACCCCATTACCCCCTTGGAGGACCCCACAGCCCCTTGGAGGACCCACAGCCCCTTGGAGGACCTACAGCCCCTTGGAGGACCCACAGCCCCTTGGAGGACCCCCAGCCCCTTGGAGGACCCCATTACCCCCTTGGAGGACCCACAGCCCCTTGGAGGACCCACAGCCCCTTGGAGGACCCAATTACCCCCTTGGAGGACCCAATAACCCCCTTGGAGGACCTACACCCCCTTGGAGGACCCCGGGTACCTGTTGAGCGCGTTGCACATCTCTATGGTCACCAGCACAGACAGGGCCATGGTCATGGGCACTGGGGACTCGAAGATCTCACACTCCAGGCCCTCGAAGTCCACATTGTGCTCCCCACACTGCATGAAGTGGGTCTGGGGGGGCAATGGGGTCACTATGGGGTCACCATGGGGTGGGGTGGGGGGTAATGGGGTCACAATGGGGTAACCCATAGGCAATGGGGTCCCATTGATCAACCCATGGGCAGTGGGGCCCTATTGGGTAACCTATGGTCAATGGGGTCACCATGGGGTGGGGGGGGGGTAATGGGGTCACAATGGGGTAACCCATAGGCAATGGGGTCCCATTGATCAACCCATGGGCAGTGGGGCCCTATTGGGTAACCTATGGTCAATGGGGTCACCATGGGGTGGGGGGGGGGGTAATGGGGTCACAATGGGGTAACCCATAGGCAATGGGGTCCCATTGATCAACCCATAGGCAATGGGGTTCAGTCAATCAACCCATCGTCAATGGAGCCCCATTGATCAACCATGGGCAGTGGGGCCCTATTGGGTAACCTATGGTCAATGGGGTCACTATGGGGTCACCATGGGGTGGGGGGGGGGGGGTAATGGGGTCACTATGGGGTAACCCATAGGCAATGGGGTCCCATTGATCAACCCATAGGCAATGGGGTTCAATCGATCAACCCATCGTCAATGGAGCCCCATTGATCAACCATGGGCGGTGGGGCCCTATTGGGTAACCTATGGTCAATGGGGTCACCATGGGGTGGGGGGGGGGTAATGGGGTCACAATGGGGTAACCCATAGGCAATGGGGTCCCATTGATCAACCCATGGGCAATGGGGTTCAGTCAATCAACCCATCGTCAATGGAGCCCCATTGATCAACCATGGGCAGTGGGGCCCTATTGGGTAACCTATGGTCAATGGGGTCACTATGGGGTCACCATGGGGTGGGGGGGGGGGTAATGGGGTCACAATGGGGTAACCCATAGGCAATGGGGTCCCATTGATCAACCCATGGGCAATGGGGTTCAGTCAATCAACCCATCGTCAATGGAGCCCCATTGATCAACCATGGGCAGTGGGGCCCTATTGGGTAACCTATGGTCAATGGGGTCACTATGGGGTCACCATGGGGTGGGGAGGGGGGTAATGGGGTCACAATGGGGTAACCCATAGGCAATGGGGTCCCATTGATCAACCCATGGGCAATGGGGTTCAGTCAATCAACCCATCGTCAATGGAGCCCCATTGATCAACCATGGGCAGTGGGGCCCTATTGGGTAACCTATGGTCAATGGGGTCACTATGGGGTCACCATGGGGTGGGGGGGGGGGTAATGGGGTCACAATGGGGTAACCCATAGGCAATGGGGTCCCATTGATCAACCCATGGGCAATGGGGTTCAGTCAATCAACCCATCGTCAATGGAGCCCCATTGATCAACCATGGGCAGTGGGGCCCTATTGGGTAACCTATGGTCAATGGGGTCACTATGGGGTCACCATGGGGTGGGGGTGGGGGTAATGGGGTCACAATGGGGTAACCCATAGGCAATGGGGTCCCATTGATCAACCCATGGGCAATGGGGTTCAGTCAATCAACCCATCGTCAATGGAGCCCCATTGATCAACCATGGGCAGTGGGGCCCTATTGGGTAACCTATGGTCAATGGGGTCACTATGGGGTCACCATGGGGTGGGGAGGGGGGTAATGGGGTCACAATGGGGTAACCCATAGGCAATGGAGCCCCATTGATCAACCATGGGCAGTGGGGCCCTATTGGGTAACCTATGGTCAATGGGGTCACCATGGGGTGGGTAACACATGGGTAATGGGGTCCTATTGGGTAACCTATGGGCAGTGGGGCCCCATTGGGTAACCTATGGGCAATGGGGTCCCATTGCTCAACCCATGATCTATGGGGTCACCATAGGGTGGGTAACCTATGGGCAATGGGGTCCCATTGCTCAACCCATGATCTATGGGTTCCCATTGCTCACCCCATGGTCTATGGGGCCCCATTGCTCAACCCATGATCTATGGGTCCCCATTGGCCAACCCATGATCTATGGGGCTCCATTGGCCACCCCATGATCTATAGGGCCCCATTGCTCAACCCATGATCTATGGGTCCCCATTGGCCAACCCATGATCTATGGGTCCCCATTGGCCAACCCATGATCTATGGGTCCCCATTGGCCAACCCATGATCTATGGGTCCCCATTGGCCAACCCATGATCTATGGGTCCCTATTGGCCAACCCATGATCTATGGGTCCCCATTGCTCACCCCATGATCTATGGGGCTCCATTGGCCAACCCATGATCTATGGGTCCCCATTGGCCAACCCATGATCTATGGGTCCCCATTGGCCAACCCATGATCTATGGGTCCCCATTGGCCAACCCATGATCTATGGGTCCCCATTGGCCAACCCATGATCTATGGGTCCCCATTGCTCACCCCATGGTCTATGGGGCCCTATGGGGCTGTGGGTCTCACCAGTTGGTGGTAGCTGACATTGGGGCCGTCCTCAGCAAACAGGAACCACCAGGCGGCTGCACCGACGGTGGCGGCACCGACGTAACCTATGGGGAGAGGAGATAACATGGGGTCTATGGGGTGGGACTATGGGGTCTATGGGGTGGAACTATGGGGGTCTATGGGGAGACAACATGGGGTCTATGGGGTGGGACTATGGGGTCTATGGGGAGAACCATGGGGGTCTATGGGGTGGAACTATGGGGGTCTATGGGGAGACAACATGGGGTCTATGGGGTGGAACCATGGGGGTCTATGGGGTGGAACCATGGGGGGCTATGGGGAGAACCTATGGGGTCTATGGGGAGACAACATGGGGGTCTATGGGGTGAACCATGGGGTCTATGGGGAGAACCATGGGGTCTATGGGGTGGAACTATGGGGTCTATGGGGAGACAACATGGGGGTCTATGGGGAGAACCATGGGGTCTATGGGGAGAACCATGGGGTCTATGGGGAGAACCATGGGGGGCTATGGGGAGACAACATGGGGTCTATGGGGTGAACCATGGGGGGCTATGGGGAGACAACATGGGGGTCTATGGGGAGGACCATGGGGTCTATGGGGTGGAACTATGGGGTCTATGGGGAGAACCATGGGGTCTATGGGGAGACAACATGGGGGTCTATGGGGAGGACCATGGGGTCTATGGGGTGGAACTATGGGGTCTATGGGGAGACAACATGGGGTCTATGGGGTGGAACTATGGGGTCTATGGGGAGAACCATGGGGTCTATGGGGAGGACCATGGGGTCTATGGGGAGACAACATGGGGGTCTATGGGGAGGACCATGGGGTCTATGGGGAGGACCATGGGGTCTATGGGGAGAACCATGGGGGGCTATGGGGAGACAACATGGGGGTCTATGGGGAGGACCATGGGGTCTATGGGGTGGAACTATGGGGTCTATGGGGAGACAACATGGGGTCTATGGGGTGGAACTATGGGGTCTATGGGGAGACAACATGGGGTCTATGGGGAGACAACATGGGGTCTATGGGGAGGACCATGGGGGGCTATGGGGAGAACCTATGGGGTCTATGGGGAGACAACATGGGGTCTATGGGGAGAACCATGGGGGGCTATGGGGAGAACCTATGGGGTCTATGGGGAGACAACATGGGGGTCTATGGGGAGGACCATGGGGGTCTATGGGGTGAACCATGGGGGTCAATGGGGTGGAACTATGGGGTCAATGGGGTGGGACTATGGGGGTCTATGGGGAGACAACATGGGGGTCTACAAGGGATCATGATGGGCACCTCCAATGCTCTACAATGAGCACCTCCAACACCAACCAATGACCATCCATGATGCTCTATGGTGGACACCATGTCCAACACCCCCAATGACCACCTCCAATGACCACCTCCAACACCCTTCAATGACCATCTACAATGGTCTATGGTGAGCACCTCCAACACCCCCCAATGGCCACCTCCAATGACCATCTATGGTGGTCAATGACAACCACCTCCAACACCCTCCAATGACCACCCCCAATGCTCTCCAATGACCATCCATGATGCTCTATGATGGACATCATGTCCAACACCCCCCAATGACCACCTCCAATGACCATCTACAATGGTCTATGGTGAGCACCTCCAACACCCTCCAATGACCATCCATGATGGTCAATGACAACCACCTCCAACACCCCCCAATGGACACCTCCAATGGACACCCCCAATGGACACCCCCAATGGACACCTCCAACACCCCCCAATGACCACCTCCAATGGTCTATGGTGACCACCTCCAACACCCCCCAATGGACACCTCCAATGACCATCTATGGTGGTCTATGACAACCACCTCCAACACCCTCCAATGACCATCCATGATGCTCTATGGTGGACATCATGTCCAACACCCCCCAATGACCACCTCCAATGGACACCTCCAATGACCATCCATGATGCTCTATGATGAGCACCTCCAACACCCTCCAATGACCATCCATGATGCTCTATGGTGGACATCATGTCCAACACCCCCAATGACCACCTCCAATGGACACCTCCAATGACCATCCATGATGGTCTATGGTGGACATCATGTCCAACACCCCCAATGACCACCTCCAATGGACACCTCCAATGACCACCTCCAACACCCTTCAATGACCATCTACAATGGTCTATGGTGAGCACCTCCAACACCAACCAATGACCATCCATGATGGTCTATGGTGGACACCATGTCCAACACCTCCAATGGACACCCCCAATTGGTGTCCTGATGCTCTACAACAACCACCTCCAACACCCCCCAATGATCTCATCTCATGGCTCCCATCCCAATGACTGCCATCCCAGTCCCTCCCAGTGCCTCCCAGTGCCTCCCAGTGCTCACCCCCTATGGCCAGGTACCGGAAGAAGAGCCAGCCACTGATGAGGGGCTCCTTGGGGCTCCGGGTTAGTGCTCACCCCCAATGCCTCCCAGTGCCTCCCAGTGCCTCCCAGTGCCTCCCAGTGCTCACCCCCTATGGCCAGGTACCGGAAGAAGAGCCAGCCGCTGATGAGGGGCTCCTTGGGGCTCCAGGTTAGTGCTCACCCCCAATGTCTCCCAGTGCCTCCCAGTGCCTCCCAGTGCCTCCCAGTGCCTCCCAGTGCCTCCCAGTGCCTCCCAGTGCCTCCCAGTGCTCACCCCCCATGGCTCCCAGTGCCTCCCAGTGCCTCCCAGTGCCTCCCAGTGCCTCCCAGTGCCTCCCAGTGCTCACCCCCTATGGCCAGGTACCGGAAGAAGAGCCAGCCGCTGATGAGGGGCTCCTTGGGGCTCCGGGTTAGTGCTCACCCCCAATGCCTCCCAGTGCCTCCCAGTGCCATCCCAGTGCCTCCCAGTGCCTCCCAGTGCCTCCCAGTGCCTCCCAGTGCCTCCCAGTGCTCACCCCCTATGGCCAGGTACCGGAAGAAGAGCCAGCCGCTGATGAGGGGCTCCTTGGGGCTCCGGGTTAGTGCTCACCCCCAGTGCCTCCCAGTGCCTCCCAGTGCCTCCCAGTGCCTCCCAGTGCCTCCCAGTGCCTCCCAGTGCCTCCCAGTGCTCACCCCCTATGGCCAGGTACCGGAAGAAGAGCCAGCCGCTGATGAGGGGCTCCTTGGGGCTCCGGGTTAGTGCTCACCCCCAATGTCTCCCAGTGCCTCCCAGTGCCTCCCAGTGCCTCCCAGTGCCTCCCAGTGCCTCCCAGTGCCTCCCAGTGCTCACCCCCTATGGCCAGGTACCGGAAGAAGAGCCAGCCGCTGATGAGGGGCTCCTTGGGGCTCCGGGGGGGCTTGTCCATGATGTCCAGGTCGGGGGGGTTGAACCCCAATGCGGTTGCTGGTAACCCATCGGTCACCAGGTTAACCCATAGGAGCTGGACTGGGATTAGGGCCTCGGGGAGGCCCAGGGCGGCGGTCAGGAAGATGCTGGGGGGGCAATGGGGGATAATGGGATATAATGGGGGACAATGGGATACAATGGGATATACAGTGGGATACAATGGGGTATAATGGGATACAGTGGGATACAATGGGATAGAGTGGGATACAATGGGATAGAATGGGATACAATGGGATACAATGGGATACAATGGGATACAGTGGGATAGAATGGGATACAATGGGATACAATGGGGTGTAAGTGGGATACAGTGGGATACAATGGGGTATAGTGGGATAGAGTGGGATACAATGGGATACAATGGGATATAAGTGGGATAGAGTGGGATACAATGGGATACAATGGGATATAAGTGGGATAGAGTGGGATACAAGGGGTATAAGGGGGATAGAGTGGGATACAGTGGGATAGAGTGGGATATAATGGGATAGAGTGGGATAGGGTGGGATATAATGGGATATAATGGGGTATAATGGGGGACAATGGGATACAATGGGATATACAGTGGGATATACAATGGGATACAATGGGATATACAGTGGGGTATAATGGGATATAATGGGATAGAGTGGGATACAATGGGATACAGTGGGATACAGTGGGATACATTGGGATAGAGTGGGATACAGTGGGATATACAATGAGGTATAATGGGATAGAGTGGGATAGGGTGGGAAACAGCGGGGTATAATGGGATACAATGGGATATAATGGGATACAGTGGGATAGAGTGGGATATACAGTGGGATAGAGTATGATAGAGTGGGAAACAGTGGGGTATAATGGGATACAATGGGTTATAGTGGGATACAGTGGGATGAGGTGGGATAGAGTGGGATAGAATGGGATACAATGGAGTATAATGGGATACAATGGGATACAATGGGGTAGAGTGGGATAGGGTGGGATACAATGGGATACAGTGGGGTATAGTGGGATACAATGGGGTATAAGTGGGATAGAGTGGTTTATAGTGGTCTATAGTGGTCCATAGTGGTCTATAGAGATCCATAGTGGTCTATAGTGGTCTATAGTCATCTACGTCTCTACTGGTCTATCAAGGTCTCTACTGGTCCATAGTGGTCCAGATTGGTCTACAGAGTCCTATAGTAGTCCATACTGGTCTATACTGGTCCATACTGGTTTATACTGGTCCATAGTGTTCTATAGAGATCTATAGTCACCTACACCTCTACTGGTCTGTCGAGGTGTCTACTGGTCCATAGTGGTCCATACTGGTCTATACTGGTCCATACTGGTTTATACTGGTCCATACTGGTTTATAGAGATCTATAGTCATCTACATCTCTACTAGTCTATTGAGGTATCTACTGGTCCATACTGGTCCATACTGGTCTATACTGGTCCATACTGGTTTATACTGGTCCATACTGGTTTATACTGGTCCATACTGGTTTATAGAGATCTACTGGTCTATACTGGTCCATACTGGTCCATACTGGTCTATACTGGTCCATACTGGTCCATACTGGTTTATACTGGTCTATACTGGTTTATAGAGATCTATGGTCATCTACATCTCTACTGGTCTATAGAGGTCTCTACTGGTCCATACTGGTCTATACTGGTCCATACTGGTGCATACTGGTCTATACTGGTCCATACTGGTTTATACTGGTCCATATTGGTTTATAGAGATCTACTGGTCTATACTGGTCCATACTGGTCCATACTGGTTTATACTGGCCCATACTGGTTTATACTGGTTTATACTGGTCCATACTGGTTTATAGAGATCTATAGTCATCTACATCTCTACTGGTCTATAGAGGTCTCTACTGGTCCATACTGGTCTATACTGGTCCATACTGGTGCATACTGGTCTATACTGGTCCATACTGGTTTATACTGGTCCATAGTGTTCTATAGAGATCTACTGGTCTATACTGGTCCATACTGGTCCATACTGGTTTATACTGGCCCATACTGGTTTATACTGGTTTATACTGGTCCATACTGGTTTATAGAGATCTATAGTCATCTACATCTCTACTGGTCTATAGAGGTCTCTACTGGTCCATACTGGTCTATACTGGTCTATACTGGTCTATACTGGTTTATACTGGTCCATACTGGTTTATACTGTGCTCACCAGACGACCTCGCCCACGTTGGAGGAGATGAGGTACCGGATGAACTGCTTCATGTTGTTGTAGATGGCTCTGCCCTCCTCGACGGCCGCCACGATGGTGGAGAAGTTGTCATCCGCCAGCACCATCTCCGAGGCCGTCTTGGCCACGGCTGTGCCGGAGCCCATGGCGATGCCGATCTCGGCCTTCTTGAGGGCTGGGGCGTCGTTGACGCCGTCGCCGGTCTGGGATGGGGGAGAGGAGATGGGTATGGAATGGGTGGGGGTGGGTCTAGAATGGGTCTACAGTGGGCAAAAATGGGTCTAGAATGGGTGAAAATGGGTGAAAATGGGTCTAGAATGGGTGAAAATGGGTGAAAATGGGTCTAGAATGGGTGAAAATGGGCATAGAATGGGTGAAGATGGGTCTAGAATGGGTGAAAATGGGGCTAGAATGGGTGAAAATGGGTGAAAATGGGTCTAGAATGGGTGAAAATGGGCATAGAATGGGTGAAAATGGGGCTAGAATGGGTGAAAATGGGTCTAGAATGGGTGAAAATGGGGCTAGAATGGGTGAAAATGGGTGAAAATGGGTCTAGAATGGGTGAAAATGGGCATAGAATGGGTGGAGATGGGTCTAGAATGGGTCTAGAATGGGTGGAAATGGGTCTGGAATGGGTGTACAATGGGTGAAAATGGGTCTAGAATGGGTGGAAATGGGTCTGGAATGGGTGGAAATGGGTCTGGAATGGGTGTACAATGGGTGAAAATGGGTCTAGAATGGGTGGAAATGGGTCTGGAATGGGTCTAGAATGGAGGATGATGGATGGTGATGGGTCTAGAATGGGTAGAAATGGGTCTAGAATGGGTGGAGATGGGTCTAGAATGGGTCTACAATGGGTGGAAATGGGTCTAGAATGGGTGGTGATGGGTCTACAATGGGTAGAGATGGGTCTAGAATGGGTGGGATGGGTGCAGATCGGTCTACAATGGGTGGAGATGGGTCTATAATGGTCTAGAATGGGTGGAGATGGGTCTAGAATGGACAATGATGGGGGGTGATGGGTCTAGAATGGGTCTAGAATGGGCACAGATGGGTCTACCATGGAATGCAATGGGTCTACCATGGATAACAATGGCTCTATCATAGATAACAATGGCTCTACCATGGATAACAATGGCTCTATCATAGATAACAATGGCTCTACCATGGATAACGATGGCTCTATCATAGATAACAATGGCTCTACCATGGATAACAATGGCTCTATCATAGATAACAATGGCTCTACCATGGATAACGATGGCTCTACCATGGAACACAACTGATCTACCATGGATAACAATGGTTCCTTATGGATAACGACAGCTCTACCTTGGAATGCAATGGCTCTACCATGGATACTGATGGCTCTACCATGGATAACGATGGAACACAATGGCTCTACCATAGCTAACAATGTCTCTACCATAGATAACAATGGCTCTACCATGGATAACAATGGCTCTACCATAGATAACAATGGTTCTATCATAGATAGCAATGGCTCTACCATAGATAACAATGGCTCTACCATGGATAGATGGGTCTATCTAGATAATGGGTCTACCGTAGATAGCAATGGCTCTACCATGGAACACAATAGCTCTACTATGGCTAATGATGGATATACCATGGGTAACAATGGCTCCCCCATGGATAACTATGGCTCTACCATGGAATGCAATGGCTCTACCATAGACAACAATGGCTCTACCATGGATAACGATGCCTCTACCATGGAATGCAATGGCTCTACCATGGATAACAATGGCTCTACCATGGAATGCAACAGCTCTACCATGGAATGCAATGGATCTACCATGGATAACAATGGCTCTACCATGGATAATGATGCCTCTACCATGGAATGCAATGGATCTACCATGGATAACAATGGCTCTACCATGGATAATGATGTCTCCCCATTGATAACAATGGATCTACCATAGATAGCAATGGCTCTACCATGGAATGCAATGGCTCTACCATAGACAACAATGGCTCTACCATGGATAACGATGCCTCTACCATGGAATGCAATGGATCTACCATGGATAACAATGGCTCTACCATGGATAATGATGTCTCCCCATTGATAACAATGGATCTACCATAGATAGCAATGGCTCTACCATGGATAACAATGTCTCTACCATAGATAACAATGGCTCTACCATAGATAACAATGTCTCTACCATAGATAACAATGTCTCTACCATAGATAACAGTGGCTCTACCATAGATAACAGTGGCTCTACCATAGATAACAATGTCTCTACCATAGATAACGACAGCTCTACCATGGAATGCAATGTCTCTACCATAGATAACAATGGCTCTATCATGGATAACAATGGCTCTATCATGGTTAATGATGTCTCTACCATAGATAACAATGGCTCTACCATGGTTAATGATGGCTCTACCATAGATAACAATGGCTCTATCATGGTTAATGATGGCTCTACCATAGATAACAATGGCTCTATCATGGTTAATGATGGCTCTACCACCCCCCCCCCCCCATCCCCCCCTCACCATCGCCGTAATCTCATCAAACGACTGCAGGAACTCCACAATCTTGGACTTGTGCGTCGGTTCCACCCTGGCAAAGCAGCAGGCTCTACGACAGGCCTCCCTCTGCTCCGTGGGGGGCAGGTCATCGAACTCCCTGCCCGTGTAGGCCCTGCCGGACACCTCCTCGTCCTCGCCGAAGATGCCGATGCGCCGGCAGATGGCGATGGCCGTGCCCTTGTTGTCACCCGTGATCATGATGACGCGGATGCCGGCGTCGCGGCACAGCCGGATGGAGCCCATCACCTCCTTGCGGGGGGGGTCCAGCATGCCCACGCAGCCCACGAAGGTCAGGTCCACCTGGGGGGGGGGGAGACAGGGTTGATGACATGAGACACATTAATGTATGGATGTATATGGTTGATATGGCACCAAAACCTCATTGAGATGACATCAACCATCGTTGATGACCCAAAACCCATCAATATATGGATATCTATGGTCCATATGGATCTAAGTCCCCATTGAAGACCCAAATCCATCAATAGATGGGTGTCTATGGTTGATATGGCATCAAAACCCCATTGAGATGGTGTCAATCATCATTGATGACCCCAAATCCATCAATAGATGGGTGTCTATGGTTGATACAGCACCAAAACCTCATTGAGATGGTGTCAACCATCATTGATGACCCCAAATCCATCAATAGATGGGTGTCTATGGTTGATACGGCACCAAAACCCCACTGAGATGGTGTCAACCATCATTGATGACCCCAAAGCAATTAATATATGGATATATATGGTATATATGGCACCAAAACCCCATTGAGATGGCATCAATCATCATTGATGACCCCAAATCCATCAATAGATGGGTGTCTATGGTTGATACGGCACCAAAACCCCACTGAGATGGTGTCAACCGTCATTGATGACCCCAAAGCAATTAATATATGGATATATATGGTATATACGGCACCAAAACCCCATTGAGATGGCATCAATCATCATTGATGACCCAAATCCATCAATAGATGGATATCTATGGTCCATATGGATCTAAGTCCCCATTGAAGACCCAAATCCATCAATAGATGGGTGTCTATGGTTGATGTGGGTCCAAAATCCCATTGAGGTGGCATCAACCATTGTTGATGACCCAAAACCCATTAATATATGGATATATATGGTTGATATGGCATCAAAACCCCATTGAGATGGCATCAACCATCGTTGAAGACCCAAAGCTCATTAATATCATGGTATCTATGGTCCATATGGCACCAAAACCCCATAGGGATGGCATCAACCATCATTGAAGACCCAAAAACCATCAATAGATGGATATATGTGGTATATATGGCACCAAGAACCCCATTGAGATGGCAACAACCATCATTGAAGACCCATAACCCATTAATATATGGATATCTATGGTCGATGTGGCATCAAAACCCCATTGAGATGGCATCAAACATCGTTGAAGATCCAAAAACCATCAATACATGGATATCTATGTCCCATATGGGTCCATATCCCCATATCGCCCTATGGCAGCCCCATATCTCCCTATAGGACCCCTTATAACCCTATATCCCCCTATAGGACCCATACCTCATAGTCCACGAACTTGGCCGAGTCCTCCAGCACCATGTCCTCATTGATGACCCAACCCCACCAATACATGGATCTCTATGTCCCATACGGGTCTATACCCCCATATCTCTCTATAGGACCCCCATATCTCCCTATAGGACCCCCACATCTCCCTATATGACCCATACCTCATAGTCAACGAACTTGGCCGAGTCCTCCAGCACCAAGACACCATTGAGATGCCATCAACCATCATTGACGACCCAAACCCACCCATACATGGATACCTATGTTCCATAGGGGTCCATATCCCCATATCTCCCTATAGGACCCCCATATATCTCCCTATAGGACCCCCATATCCCCATATAACCCTATAGGACCCCCATATCTCCCTATATGCCCCATACCTCATAGTCAACGAACTTGGCCGAGTCCTCCAGCACCATGTCCTCATTGATGACCCAACCCCACCAGTATATGTCTGTCTATGGTCGATATCCCTATATGCCCCTATGTCAGCCCCATATCTACCTATGGGACCCCCATATCCCCATATCTCCCTATGTCAGCCCCATATCTCCCTGTGGGACCCCCATATCCCCATATCTCCCTGTAGGACCCCCATATCTCCCTATAGGACCCCCATAGCCCCATATCTCCCTATAGGACCCCCATATATCCCTATAGGACCCCCATACATCCCTATATGCCCCATACCTCATAGTCCACGAACTTGGCCGAGTCCTCCAGCACCATGTCCTCATTGATGACCCAACCCCACCAATATATGTCTATGTCCCACATGGGTCTATAGCCCCATATCCCCCTATAGGACCCCCATATCTCCCTATAGGACCCCTATACATCCCTATATGCCCCATACCTCATAGTCAATGAACTTGGCCGAGTCCTCCAGCACCATGTCCTCATTGATGACCCAACCCCACCAATATATGTCTATGTCCCACATGGGTCTATAGCCCCATATCCCCCTATAGGACCCCCATATCTCCCTATAGGACCCCCATACATCCCTATATGCCCCATACCTCATAGTCAATGAACTTGGCCGAGTCCTCCAGCACCAACATCCCATTGATGACCCAAAACCCATCAATACATGGATATCTATGGTTGATATGGGTCCATATCCCCATATCCCCCTATAGGACCCCCATATAACCCTATAGGACCCCCATACATCCCTATATGCCCCATACCTCATAGTCAATGAACTTGGCCGAGTCCTCCAGCACCATGTCCTCATTGTGACCCAATCCCACCCATACATGGATCTCTATGTCCCATACGGGTCTATAGCTCCATATATCCCTATAGGACCCCCATACATCCCTATATGCCCCATACCTCATAGTCAACGAACTTGGCCGAGTCCTCCAGCACCATGTCCTCATTGATGACCCAACCCCACCCATACATGGATACCTATGTCCCATATGGGTCCATATCCCCATATCCCCCTCTGTCAGCCCCATATCTCCCTATTAGGACCCCTTATAACCCCATATCTCCCTATAGGACCCCTTATAACCCCATATCTCCCTATTAGGACCCCTTATAACCCCATATCTCCCTATAGGACCCCTTATAACCCCATATCTCCCTATTAGGACCCCTTATAACCCCATATCTCCCTATAGGACCCCTTATAACCCCATATCTCCCTATTAGGACCCCTTATAACCCCATATCTCCCTATAGGACCCCTTATAACCCCATATCTCCCTATTAGGACCCCTTATAACCCCATACATCCCTATATGCCCCATACCTCATAGTCAATGAACTTGGCCGAGTCCTCCAGCACCATGTCCTCCCTCTTGGGGGGGGTGTCCCTTGTGGCCAGCGCCAGGCACCTCAGGGTGTCCCTGCCCGTGCCCCACTCCTTGATTAGGGTCAGGATGCGCTCCTTGACCGCGGCGCTCAGCGGGACCCGCGCCGTGCCCACGCGCACGTAGCTGCAGCGGTCAATGACACCCTCCGGGGCACCCTATAGGGGATATAGGGTATATAGGGTATGGTATATATGGGTTATATGGGATATAGGGGATATGGGATATATGGGATATATGGGGTATATGGGGCGCTCAGCGGGACCCGCGCCGTGCCCACGCGCACGTAGCTGCAGCGGTCAATCACACCCTCCGGGGCACCCTATAGGGGATATAGGGTATATAGGGTATGGTATATATGGGTTATATGGGATATAGGGGATATGGGATATATGGGGTATATGGGGCGCTCAGCGGGACCCGCGCCGTGCCCACGCGCACGTAGCTGCAGCGGTCAATGACGCCCTCGGGGGCGCCCTATAGGGGATATAGGGTATAGGGTTATATAGGGTATATGGGATATAGGGTATAGGTTATATGGGGTATAGGGTATGGGATATATGGGGCGCTCAGCGGGACCCGCGCCGTGCCCACGCGCACGTAGCTGCAGCGGTCAATGACACCCTCCGGGGCACCCTATAGGGGATATAGGGTATGATATATATGGGTTATATGGGGTATAGGGGGTATAGGGTATGGGTTATATGGGATATAGGGGATATGGGATATATGGGGTATATGGGGCGCTCAGCGGGACCCGCGCCGTGCCCACGCGCACGTAGCTGCAGCGGTCAATGACACCCTCGGGGGCGCCCTATAGGGGATATAGGGTATGATATATATGGGTTATATGGGGTATATGGGGTATATGGGGTATATGGGGTATGGGGGGTATAGGGGATATGGGGTATATGGGGCGCTCAGCGGGACCCGCGCCGTGCCCACGCACACGTAGCTGCAGCGGTCAATGACGCCCTCCGGGGCGCCCTATAGGGGATATAGGGTATAGGGTTATATAGGGTATATGGGATATAGGGTATAGGTTATATGGGGTATAGGGTATGGGATATATGGGGCGCTCAGCGGGACCCGCGCCGTGCCCACGCGCACGTAGCTGCAGCGGTCAATGACGCCCTCGGGGGCGCCCTATAGGGGATATAGGGGATATAGGGTATAGAGGGTATGGGATATAGGGGATATAGGTGATATAGGGTATGGGATATATGGGGGATATATGGGATATATGGGGTATATAGGATATAGGGGATATGGGATATATAGAATATATAGAATATATGGGATATATAGGATATATGGGATATATGGGATACATGGAATATATGGAATATGGCATATTATGGAATATATGGGATATATAGAATATGGGATATTATGGGGTATATGTGATATATGGGACATTATGGGATATAGGATATATGGGATATATGGGATATGGCATATATGGGATATATGGGATATATAATATATATGAGATATATGGAATATGGCATATTATAGGATATATGGGATATATAAGATATATGGGATATAGAATATAGGATATACAGGAGATATGGCATATATAGGATATATGGGATACAGCATATATGGGACATATGGGATATATTGGATATGGGATATTATGGGATATATGGTGTATGGAATATATGGGATAAGGGGTATACAGAATATATGGGATATGGGACATATGGGGTATGGGTTATATGGGATATATGGGGTATATGGGATATGGGACATATGGGGTATGGGTTATATGGGATATATGGGGTATTATGGGATGCGGGTCCCACCTTGACGAACATCTTGTTGCCCACGGCTGCACGTGAGGCCTTGGCTGGGGAGCAGTAAACAGACATGGACTTCCTGTCCCGAGAGAACTCCAGGGTGAACTCCTTCTTCATCAGCTGCTTGATCACCTGAGGGGGGTAATGGGGTCAATGGGGTCTGTGGGGTCTGTGGGGTAATGGGGGCTATAGGGTCTGTGGGGTCTGTGGGGTCTGTGGGGGCAATGGGGGCTATGGGGGCTATAGGGTCTGTGGGGTCTGTGGGGTCTGTGGGGGCAATGGGGGCTATGGGGGCTATAGGGTCTGTGGGGTCTGTGGGGTCTGTGGGGTCTGTGGGGTCTGTGGGGGCAATGGGGGCTATGGGGGCTATAGGGTCTGTGGGGTCTGTGGGGGCTATGGGGGCTATGGGGTCTGTGGGGTCTATGGGGGCTATAGGGTCTGTGGGGTCTGTGGGGGCTATGGGGGCTATGGGGTCTGTGGGGTCTGTGGGGTCTGTGGGGTCTGTGGGGTCTGTGGGGTCTGTGGGGGCAATGGGGGCTATGGGGGCTATAGGGTCTGTGGGGTCTGTGGGGGCTATGGGGGCTATGGGGTCTGTGGGGTCTGTGGGGGCTATAGGGTCTGTGGGGTCTATGGGGTCTATGGGGGCTATAGGGTCTGTGGGGTCTATGGGGCAATGGGGGCTATAGGGTCTGTGGGGTCTGTGGGGGCTATGGGGGCTATAGGGTCTGTGGGGTCTGTGGGGGCAATGGGGGCTATAGGGTCTGTGGGGTCTGTGGGGTCTATGGGGGTAATGGGGGCTATGGGGTCTGTGGGGTCATGGGGGCAATGGGGGCTATAGGGTCTGTGGGGGCAATGGGGGCTATAGGGTCAGTGGGGTCTATAGGGTCTGTGGGGTCTGTGGGGGCAATGGGGGCTATAGGGTCTGTGGGGTCTGTGGGGTCTGTGGGGGCAATGGGGGCTATGGGGTCTGTGGGGGCAATGGGGGCTATAGGGTCTGTGGGGTCTGTGGGGGCAATGGGGTCTGTGGGGTCTGTGGGGTCTGTGGGGGCAATGGGGGCTATGGGGTCTGTGGGGTCTATAGGGTCTGTGGGGTCTATAGGGTCTGTGGGGTCTGTGGGGGCAATGGGGGCTATAGGGTCTGTGGGGTCTGTGGGGGCAATGGGGGCTATAGGGTCTGTGGGGTCTGTGGGGGCAATGGGGGCTATAGGGTCTGTGGGGGCTGTGGGGGCAATGGGGGCTATAGGGTCTGTGGGGTCTGTGGGGGCTATGGGGGCTATAGGGTCTGTGGGGGCAATGGGGGCTATAGGGTCTGTGGGGTCTGTGGGGTCTAGGGGGTCTGTGGGGGCAATGGGGGCTATAGGGTCTGTGGGGTCAATGGGGGCTATAGGGTCTGTGGGGTCAATGGGGTCTGTGGGGTCTATGGGGGCAATGGGGGCTATAGGGTCTATGGGGTCTATGGGGTCTGTGGGGTCTGTGGGGGCAATGGGGGCTATAGGGTCTATAGGGTCTGTGGGGTCAATGGGGGCTATAGGGTCTGTGGGGTCTATGGGGGCTATAGGGTCTGTGGGGTCTGTGGGGGCAATGGGGGCTATAGGGTCTGTGGGGTCTGTGGGGGCAATGGGGGCTATAGAATCAATGGGAGTAATGGGGTCTATGGGGTAATGGGGGTAATGGGGGTAATGGGGTAATGGGGGTAATGGGGTAATGGGAATGGGGGTAATGGGGGTAATGGGGGAATGGGGGGAATGGGGGTAATGGGGGAATGGGGGGAATGGTGTAATGGGGTCAATGGGGTAATGGGGGTCAATGGGGTAATGGGGGTAATGGGATCTATGGCACCCAATGGGATCAATCTATAGGGTTCCATAAGGCTCCTATAGGGTTCTATAGGGTTGTATAGGGCTCTATAGGACTCCTATAGAGTTCCTATAGGGTTCTATAGGGCTCCTATAGGGTTCTATAAGGCTGCTATAGGGTCCTATAGGATTCCTATAGGGCTCTTGGGGTTTCTATGGTCTCTATGGGTCTCTATGAATCTCTATGGGTCCCTGTGAGGTATCTATGGTTCCCTATGTATCTCTATGTATCTCTATGGGTCTCTATGAATCTCTATGGGTCTCTATAGATCTCTATGGGTCTCTATAGATCTCTATGGGGTTCCTATGGGTCTCTATGGTATCTCTATGGGATCTCTATGGGTTTCTATGGGTTGCTATGGGGTCCCTATGCATCTCTATGGTTCCCTATGGATCTCTATGTGTCTCTATGTGTCTCTATGTATCTCTATGTGTCCCTATGTATCTCTATGTATCTCTATAGGGTCTCTATGTGTCTCTATGGTTCCCTATGGATCTCTATGTGTCTCTATGTGTCTCTATGTGTCTCTATGTATCTCTATGTGTCTCTATGTGTCTCTATGTGTCTCTATGTGTCTCTATGGGTCTCTATGTGTCTCTGTGTGTCTCTATGTGTCTCTATGTGTCCCTATGGGATCTCTATGGGTTTCTATGTATCTCTATAGGGTCTCTATGTGTCCCCATGTATCCCTATAGGGTCTCTATAGGGTCTCTATAGGGTCTCTATAGGGTCTCTATAGGGCTCCATGTATGACTCACCCCATTGCAGGCATTGGCTCTCTCCACCTTGGACAAGCCCCTGACGTCCGTGTTGAACACGTTCATCTTCTCCACCAGGCAGGTCAGAGCTGTCTCTGTGGCCTCCCCGACCTTCTCATACACCCCCTTGGACTGGGGCATTATGGGATGTCAGTGGGGCAGGGGGGGGGAGATGTGGGGCAGGTGTGGGTCAGTCTATGGGGTGTGTGTGGGTCAATCTATGGGTCAGTCTATGGGGCGTGTGTGGGTCAATGTATGGGTCAGTCTATGGGGTGTGTGTGGGTCAATCTATGGGGCAGTCTATGGGGTGTGTGTGGGTCAATCTATGGGTCAGTCTATGGGGCGTGTGTGGGTCAATCTATGGGTCAGTCTATGGGGCGTGTGTGGGTCAATCTATGGGTCAGTCTATGGGGCGTGTGTGGGTCAATGTATGGGTCAGTCTATGGGGCGTGTGTGGGTCAATGTATGGGTCAGTCTATGGGGCGTGTGTGGGTCAATCTATGGGTCAGTCTATGGGGTGTGTGTGGGTCAATGTATGGGTCAGTCTATGGGGTGTGTGTGGGTCAATCTATGGGTCAGTCTATGGGGCGTGTGTGGGTCAATCTATGGGTCAGTCTATGGGGCGTGTGTGGGTCAATGTATGGGTCAGTCTATGGGGTGTGTGTGGGTCAATCTATGGGTCAGTCTATGGGGCGTGTGTGGGTCAATCTATGGGTCAGTCTATGGGGTGTGTGTGGGTCAGTCTATGGGTCAGTCTATGGGGCGTGTGTGGGTCAATGTATGGGTCAGTCTATGGGGCGTGTGTGGGTCAATGTATGGGGCGCATGTGGGTCAGTCTATGGGGCAGGTGTGGGTGAATCTATGGGTCAGTCTATGGGGTGCATGTGGGTCAATGTATGGGGTGTGTATGGGGCAGGTGTGGGTCAGTCTATGGGTCAGTCTATGAGTCAGTCTATAGGGCAGGTGTGGGTCAATCTATGGGTCAGTCTATGGGGCAGGTGTGGGTCAATCTATGGGTCAATCTATGGGGCAGGTGTGGGTCAGTCTATGGGGCAGGTGTGGGTCAGTCTATGTGTCAGTCTATGGGGTGTATGTGTCAGTCTATGGGGCAGTGTGTGGGTCAATCTATGGGTCAATCTATGGGGTGTATGTGTCAGTCTATGGGGCAGGTGTGGGTCAATCTATGGGTCAGTCTATGGGTCAGTCTATGTGTCAGTCTATGGGTCAATCTATGGGTCAGTCTATGGGGTGTGTGGGTCAGTCTATGGGGTGTGTATGGGTCAGTCTATGGGTCAGTCTATGGGTCAGTCTATGGGTCAATCTATGGGTCACTCTATGGGTCAGTCTATGGGTCAATCTATGGGTCAGTCTATGGGTCAATCTATGGGTCAATCTATGGGTCAGTCTATGGGGTGTGTGTATTAGCCTATGGGGTGTGTATGGGTCAATCTATGGGTCAGTCTATGGGTCAGTCTATGGGGTGTGTGGGTCAGTCTATGGGTCAGTCTATGGGTCAATCTATGGGGCAGGTGTGTGTCAGTCTATGGGTCACTCTATGGGTCAGTCTATGGGTCAATCTATGGGTCAGTCTATGGGTCAATCTATGGGTCAGTCTATGGGGTGTGTGGGTCAGTCTATGGGTCAGTCTATGGGTCAATCTATGGGGCAGGTGTGTGTCAGTCTATGGGTCACTCTATGGGTCAGTCTATGGGTCAATCTATGGGTCAGTCTATGGGTCAATCTATGGGTCAGTCTATGGGGTGTGTGGGTCAGTCTATGGGTCAGTCTATGGGTCAGTCTATGGGGTGTATGGGTCAGTCTATGGGTCAGTCTATGGGTCAGTCTATGGGTCAGTCTATGGGTCAGTCTATGGGGTGTGTGGGTCAGTCTATGGGTCAATCTATGGGTCAGTCTATGGGGTGTATGGGTCAGTCTATGGGTCAGTCTATGGGTCAGTCTATGGGGTGTGTGGGTCAGTCTATGGGGCAGGTGTGGGTCAGTCTATGGGTCAGTCTATGGGGTGTGTGTGTCAGTCTATGGGTCAATCTATGGGTCAGTCTATGGGTCAGTCTATGGGTCAATCTATGGGTCAATCTATGGGTCAGTCTATGGGTCAGTCTATGGGTCAATCTATGGGTCAATCTATGGGTCAGTCTATGGGTCAGTCTATGGGGCAGGTGTGGGTCAGTCTATGGGTCAGTCTATGGGTCAATCTATGGGTCAATCTATGGGTCAATCTATGGGTCAGTCTATGGGTCAGTCTATGGGTCAGTCTATGGGGTGTGTATGGGTCAGTCTATGGGTCAGTCTATGGGTCAGTCTATGGGGTGTGTGGGTCAGTCTATGGGTCAGTCTATGGGTCAGTCTATGGGTCAGTCTATGGGGCACTGACCTCATTGTAGTCCAGGGATGAGTCATTGCACAGGGCACAGATCGTCGCCAGCTCCACCAACCCATCGAACTGTCCTGCCTTGACCGGCCGGTCCTGCTTCAGCCTGGGTATTATGGGATGGCAGCGGTCACATGGGGGGGGGAATGGGGTAATGGGGTAATGGGGTCAATGGGGGTAATGGGGTAATGGGGTAATGGGGGTAATGGGGGATAATAGGGGGTAATGGGGGTAATAAGGGGGTAATGGGGGCATTATGGGGTAATAGGGGTAATATGGGCATTATGGGGTAATGGGGGTAATAGGGGGTGATGGGGGGCAATAGGGGGTATTATTGGGTAATGGGGGGTAATGGGGGTAATAGGGGGTGATGGGGGGCAATAGAGGGTGTTATGGGGTAATGGGGCATAATAGGGGGTGTTATGGGGTAATAGGGGGTAATGGGGGTAATAGGGGTAATGGGGTAATGGGGGTAATGGGGGTAATAGGGGGTGATGGGGGGCAATAGGGGGTATTATGGGGTAATGGGGGTAATAGGGGTAATATAGGGGTATTATGGGGTCATGGGGGTAATAGGGGGCAATGGTTGTAATAAGGAGTATTATGGGGCAATAGAGGGCATTATGGGGTAATAGGGGGTAATGGAGTAATAGGGAGTATTATGGGGTAATAAGGGGTAACGGGGGGTAATGGAGGTAATAGGGGGTAATGGGGGTATTATGGGTTATGATGGGGTGATATGGGGATATATGGGGGAATATGGGGTATTATGGGATGTCATGGGGTATTATGGGGCAATATGGGCTATTATGGGGTAATAAGTGGTGATAGGGGTTATTATGGGGTATCATAGGGTAATATGGGGTGTATATAGGTTATTATGGGTATTCTGGGTTATTATGGGGTGTATATGGGGTATTATGGGCTGTATATGGGTTATTATGGGATATTATGGGGTGTATATGGGTTATTATGGGGTGTATATGGGTTCCTATGGGTTATTATGGGGTGTATATGGGGTATTATGGGGTGTCTATGGGTTCCTATGGGTTATTATGGGGTGTATATGGGGTATTATGGGGTGTCTATGGGTTCCTATGGGTTATTATGGGGTGTGCAGGGGTATTATGGGATGGCAGCACTGACACTTCGCCCTCGGGTGCGTAGGTGGAGCCGGTGATGGAGAACTCATTGAGGGAGCAGACGTCACCATCCACCTTGTCCACAATGAACATCTGGGGGGGCAGGGACAGTGGGACCCCATGGAACTCAATGGGACTCAATGGAGACCAATGGGACCCCATGGAACCCAATGGGACTCAATGGGACCCCATGGAACACAATGGGACTCAATGGAGACCAATGGGACCCCATGGGACTCAATGGGACTCAATGGGACCCCATGGAACACAATGGGACTCAATGGAGACCAATGGGACCCCATGGAACCCAATGGGACTCAATGGGACCCCATGGAACACAATGGGACTCAATGGAGACCAATGGGACCCCATGGAACCCAATAGGACTCAATGGAACCCAATGGCACCCAACACACCCAATGGCACCTAAGGGACTCTATGGCACCCAATGGCACCCAACACACCCAATGGCACCCACTGGCACCCAATGACACTCAATATCCCCCAATGGAAGTCAATGACACCCAATGGCACCCAATGGGACCTAAGGGACCCAATGGCACCCAACACACCCAATGGCCCCAATGGCACCCAATGACACTCAATGGCACTCAATGGCACCCAACACACCCAATGGCACCCAATGGCACCTAAAGGACTCTATGGCACTCAATGGCACCCAATGGCCCCCAATGGCACCCAATGGCACCCAACACACCCAATAGCCCCCAGTGGCACCCAGTGGAACTCAATGGAACTCAATGGCCCCCAGTGGCCCCCATGACACCCAATGGAAGTCAATGGCACCCAATGGCCCCAATGACCCCCAATGGAAGTCAATGGCACCCAATGGCCCCAATGACACTCAATGGCACCCAATGGCACCTAAAGGACTCAATGGCACCCAATGACACCCAACACACCCAATGGCCCCAGTGACACCCAATGTAAGTCAATGTCCCCCAGTGTCCCCAGTGCCCCCAGTGCCCCCAGTATAAACCAGTATAAACCAGTATAAACCAGTGCCCACCTTGCAGACAGACATCTGGTTGGTGGTCAGGGTGCCAGTCTTGTCGGAGCAGATGACTGAGGTGCAGCCCAATGGCCCCAGTGCCCCCCAGTGCCCCCAGTATAAACCAGTATAAACCAGTGTAAACCAGTATAAACCAGTATAAACCAGTATAAACCAGTATAAACCAGTATAAAGCAGTGCCCACCTTGCAGACAGACATCTGGTTGGTGGTCAGGGTGCCAGTCTTGTCGGAGCAGATGACTGAGGTGCAGCCCAATGTCCCCAGTGCCCCCAGTATAAACCAGTATAAACCAGTATAAACCAGTATAAACCAGTATAAAGCAGTGCCCACCTTGCAGACAGACATCTGGTTGGTGGTCAGGGTGCCAGTCTTGTCGGAGCAGATGACTGAGGTGCAGCCCAATGGCCCCAACACACCCAATGTCCCCCAGTGCCCCCAGTATAAACCAGTATAAAGCAGTATAAAGCAGTATAAAGCAGTGCCCACCTTGCAGACAGACATCTGGTTGGTGGTCAGGGTGCCAGTCTTGTCGGAGCAGATGACTGATGTACATCCCAAGGTCTCCACCGAGGGCAGGCTCCTGACTATGGCGTTCTTCTTGGCCATGCGGCGTGTGCCCAGGGCCAGGCAGGTGGTGATGACAGCAGGGAGGCCTGGGGGAGGGGAAGGAGGGCTTGAATAGACCCAAAATGGGCAGAAATAGACCCAAAATGGGCACGAAATGGGCACAAATGGACCCAAAATGGGCAGAAATAGACACAAAATGGGCAGAAATAGACACAAAATGGGCAGAAAGACACAAATGGACCCAAAATGGGCAGAAATAGACACAAAATGGGCAGAAATAGACACAAAATGGGCAGAAATGGGCACAAAATGGGCAGAAATAGACACAAAATGGGCAGAAATAGACCCAAAATGGGCAGAAATAGACACAAAATGGGCAGAAATAGACACAAAATGGGCAGAAATGGGCACAAAATGGGCAGAAATGGGCACAAATAGACCCAAAATGGGCACAAATGGACCCAAAAAGGGCTAAAATGGACCCAAAATGGGCAGAAATGGGCACGGAATGGGCACGAATGGACCCAAAATGGGCACAAATAGACCCAAAATGGGCAGAAATGGGCACAAAATGGGCACAAATAGACCCAAAAAGGGCTAAAATGGACCCAAAATGGGCAGAAATGGGCAGAAATGGGCACGAATGGACCCAAAATGGGCAGAAATAGACCCAAAAAGGGCTAAAATGGACCCCAAATGGGCAGAAATAGACCCAGAATGGGCAGAAATGGGCACAAAATAGGCACAAATGGGCACAAATGGACCAGGAACTCAAGTACCCCATAGGACCCCCATTATCAACCCAACATCCCCCATTATCAACTCAACATCCCCCATTATCAACCCAACATCCCCCATTATCAACCCAACATCCCCCATTATCGACTCAACAACCCCATTATCGACTCAATGCCCCTATAGGACCCCCATTATCAACTCAACCTCCCTCATTATCGACTCAATGCCCCCATAGAAGCCCCATTATCGACTCATTGCCCCCATAGGACCCCCATTATCGACTCAACCTCCCCCATTATCAACTCAATGTCCCCATTATCGACTCAAAGACCCCATAGGACCCCCATTATCAAGTCAACCTGCCCCATTATTGACTCAACAACCCCATTATCAACTCAATGTCCCCATTATCGACTTAACAACCCCATTATCAACTCAACGTCCCCCATTATCAATTCAATGCCTCCCATTATGGACTCAATGCCCCTATAGGACCCCTATTATCGACTCAAGCACCCCATTACTCCATTCCCACCCCATTATCCCCATTCCCACCCCATTACCCCCATATCCCACCCCATAGGACCCCATTACCCCATTCCCACCCTCAGGAATGGCCGCCACCGCCAGCGCCACGGCTATCTTGAAGTAGTAGATGGCTCCTCTGATCCAGGACCCCATTACCCCATTATCCCCATTACCCCATTATCCCCATTATCCCCATTCCCACCCCATTATCAACTCAACATCCCCCATTATCGACTCAAAGACCCCATAGAAGCCCCATTATCGACTCAATGCCCCCATAGGACCCCCATTATCAACTCAACCTCCCCCATTATCGACTCAAAGACCCCATAGGACCCCCATTATCAACTCAAAGACCCCATAGGACCCCCATTATCAACTTAAGCACCCTATTATCGACTCAATGCCCCCATAGGACCCCCATTATCGACTCAAAGACCCCATAGGACCCCCATTATCAAGTCAACCTACCCCATTATCGACTCAACCTTCCCCATTATCAACTCAATGCCCCCATAAGACCTCCATTATCGACTCAACCTCCCCCATTATCAACTCAACAACCCCATTATCGACTCAATGTCCCCATTATCACCTCAACCTCCCCCATTATCAAATCAATGCCTCCGTAGAAGCCCCATTATCGACTCAAGCACCCCATTATCAACTCAAAGACCCCATAGGACCCCCATTATCAACTCAAAGACCCCATAGGACCCCCATTATCAACTTAAGCACCCTATTATCGACTCAATGCCCCCATAGGACCCCCATTATCAACTCAAAGACCCCATAGGACCCCCATTATCGACTCAATGTCCCCCATTATCGACTCAATGCTCCCCATTATCAACTCAACCTCCCCCATTATCAACTCAATAACCCCATTATCAACTCAATGTCCCCATTATGGACTCAATGTCCCCATTATCAACTCAAGTACCCCATTATCGACTCTATGCTCCCCATTATCAACTCAATGCCTCCCATTATCGACTCAAAGACCCCATAGGACCCCCATTATCCCCATTATCCCACCCCATTCCCAGTCTATTACCCCATTACCCCCATTCCCACCCCATTACACCCCATTACACCCCATTACCCCATTCCCACCCTCAGGAATGGCCGCCACCGCCAGCGCCACGGCGATCTTGAAGTAGTAGATGGCTCCTCTGATCCAGGACCCTCCATGCACTGGGTCATTGAAGTGCCCGATGTTGATAAGCCAAACGGCCACACAGATAAGGGAGATGACCTTGGACAGCTGCTCCCCGAACTCATCCAGCTTCTGCTGCAGGGGAGTCTTGTCCTGCTCCGTCGCTGCCATCTCGTCCCTGATCTTGCCTATCTCGGTGCTGACGCCTGTGGCCACCACGATGCCGACGGCTTTGCCGGCCCCGATGTTGGTGCCCTGGGGGGGGGGGATGGGATAGGGGATAGGGAGTGTATGGGGTATAGGGGATAGGGGATATGGGATAGGGAGTGTATGGGGTATATGGGATAATGGAGATGGGATATATGGGATATGGGATATGGGGTATGGGGTATGGGATAGGGGATATATGGGATAGGGGATATGGGGGATAGGGAGTGTATGGGATATATGGGATAATGGAGATGGGATATATGGGGTATGGGATATATGGGATATGGGGTATGGGATAGGGGATATATGGGATAGGGGATATGGGGGATAGGGAGTGTATGGGATATATGGGATAATGGAGATGGGATATATGGGATATGGGGGATATGGGATATGGGGTATGGGATATATGGGATAATGGAGATGGGATATATGGGATATGGGGGATATGGGATATGGGGTATGGGATATGGGATATATGGGATAGGGGATATGGGGGATAGGGAGTGTATGGGATAGGGGGTATGGGATATATGGGGTATGGGATATATGGGATAGGGGGGATATGGGATAATGGATATATGGGATATGGAATATATGGGGTATATGGGATATGGGATAATAGATATGGGATATATGGGATAATGGAGATGGGATATATGGGATAGGGGATATGGGGGATATGGGATAATGGAGATGGGATATATGGGATAGGGGATAATGGAGATGGGATATATGGGATAAGGGATATAGGGGATATGGGGGATATGGGATAGGGGGTGTGGGATGATGGAGATGGGATATATGGGAGATGGGGGATATGGGGGATATGGGATATATGGGATATGGGGGATATGGGGGATAGGGGATATGGGATATGGGGTATGGGATATATGGGATAATGGAGATGGGATATATGGGATAGGGGATATGGGGGATATGGGATATATGGGATATGGGGTATGGGATATATGGGATAGGGGATATGGAGTGTATGGGATAGGGGGTATGGGATAATGGAGATGGGATATATGGGATATGGGGGATATGGGGGATATGGGATATATGGGATAGGGGGTATGGGATATATGGGATAGGGGATATGGGGGATATGGGGGATATGGGATAGGGGGTATGGGATAATGGAGATGGGATATATGGGATATGGGATATGGGATAATAGATATGGGATATATGGGATAATGGAGATGGGATATATGGGATATGGGGTATTGAATATATGGGATAATGGAGATGAGATATATGGGATAGGGGATATGGGTGATATGGGGGATATGGGATAATGGAAATGGGATATATGGGACGGGGGATATGGAGTGTATGGGATAGGGGGTATGGGGTAGTGGAGATGGGATATATGGGATAGGAGATATGGGGGATATGGGGGAGATGGGGGATATGGAATGTATGGGACAGGGGGTATGGGATAATGGAGATGGGATATATGGGATAGGGGGGATATGGGAGATATGGGATATGGGATAATGGATATATGGGATATGGAATATATGGGACGTGAGATATATGGGATATATGGGATATAGGGTATGGGATATATGGGATGATGGGGATGGGATAATGGAGATGGGATGATGGAGATGGGATATATGGGGTATATGGGATATATGGACGTGGATATGGGATGCCTGGCACACTCACAGAGAACAGCATGTTCTTCTTGTCCTGGTTGACAGCCCGTGGGTCTGGCACTGGGTCCGTGTGCTTGATCACCGACACCGACTCACCTGGGACCAGTACAGACCAGTATGGACCAGTACGGACCACTATGGACCAGTACGGACCAGTATGGACCAGTATGGACCAGTATGGACCCCCCGTACCGGTCAGGATGGACTGATCCACCCGCAGTGTTGTGGACTTGATGGAGATGATGCGGATGTCGGCCGGGACCTTGTCTCCCACTGGGGGGAAACTGGGAATTACTGGGATGCATGCCCATAGCCCATAGCCATCTATCCCATATCCATATATACCATATCCCATGTCCATCTATCCCATATCCATCTATCCCATATCCCATATCCATCTATCCCATATCCCATATCCATCTATCCCATATCCCACATCCCATATCCATATATCCACATCCATATACATCTCATAGCCCATATCCATCTATCCCATCTATCCCATATCCCTATATCCCATATCCATACCCATATATCCTCTATCCATCTCCATCTATCCCACCCATCCCATACCCCATCTCCATCTATCCCATATCCCATATATCCCATATACCCCATATCCCATCTATCCTATATCCCATCCATTCTGTCTCCTGTATCCCATCTATCCCATCTAACCCATATCCCATCTATCCCATCCCATCCATCCCATCTCCTGTATCCCATCTATCCCATCTAACCCATATCCCATCCATCCCATCTATGCCATATCCCTATATCCCATCTATCCCATTCATCCTATGAATCCCACGCATCCCATCTCCTGCATCCCATCTATCCCATATCCCATCTATCCCATCTATCCTATATCCCATCCTTCCCATCCATCCCGTCTCCTGTATCCCATCTATCCCATATCCCATCTATCCCATATCCCATCTATCCCATATCCCATGAATCCCACCCATCCTGCCTCCTGTATCCCATCAATCCCACCCATCCCATCTCCTGTATCCCATCTATCCCATATCCCATCTATCCCATCTATCCTATATCCCATCTATCCCATCTATGCCATATCCCTATATCCCACCCATCCCATCCCATATCCCATGACTCCCACCCATCCCGTCTCCTGTATCCCATCTATCTCATATCCCATCCATCCTGTCTCCTGTATCCCATCCATCCCATCTACCCCATATCCCCCCCATCCCATCCCATCTATCCCATATCCCTGTATCCCATCCCATATCCCATACCCCATATCCCATCCATCCCATATCCCCTATCCCATATCCCTGTATCCCATCCCATATCCCATACCCCATATCCCATCTACCCCATATCCCATATCCCATCCATCCCATATCCCATATCCCATATCCCATATCCCATATCCCATATCCCCTATCCCATAGGCTGGCTCACCGGCCACCTCAGCGATGTCTCCAGGCACCAGGTCTCGAGCCTTGATCCTCTGCACACTCTTCCTATCAGCCCTATAGACTTTACCCATCTCAGGCTCATATTCCTTGAGGGCCTCGATGGCGTTTTCAGCGTTCCGCTCCTGGGAATGGGGTTGGGAATGGGGTGGGAATGGGGTGGGAATGGGGTGGGAATGGGGAGGGAATGGGGGGGAATGGGGGGGGAATGGGGTGGGAATGGGGTGGGAATGGGGTGGGAATGGGGTGGGAATGGGGGGGAATGGGTGGGAATGGGGTGGGAATGGGGTGGGAATGGGGTGGGAATGGGGTGGGAATGGGGTGGGAATGGGGAGGGAATGGGGGGGAATGGGGGGGGAATGGGGTGGGAATGGGGTGGGAATGGGGTGGGAATGGGGTGGGAATGGGGGGGAATGGGGGGGAATGGGGGGGGAATGGGGTGGGAATGGGGGGGGAATGGGGTGGGAATGGGGTGGGAATGGGGGGGGAATGGGGGGGGAATGGGGTGGGAATGGGGGGGGAATGGGGGGGAATGGGGGGGGAATGGGGTGGGAATGGGGGGGGAATGGGGTGGGAATGGGGGGGAATGGGGTGGGAATGGGGTGGGAATGGGGGGGAATGGGGTGGGAATGGGGTGGGAATGGGGTGGGAATGGGGTGGGAATGGGGTGGGAATGGGGGGGAATGGGGGGGAATGGGGTGGGAATGGGGTGGGAATGGGGTGGGAATGGGGGGGGAATGGGGTGGGAATGGGGTGGGAATGGGGGGGGAATGGGGTGGGAATGGGGTGGGAATGGGGGGGAATGGGGGGGAATGGGGGGGAATGGGGTGGGAATGGGGTGGGAATGGGGTGGGAATGGGGGGGAATGGGGGGGGAATGGGGTGGGAATGGGGGGGGAATGGGGGGGGAATGGGGGGGGAATGGGGGGGGAATGGGGTGGGAATGGGGGGGAATGGGGTGGGAATGGGGTGGGAATGGGGGGGAATGGGGTGGGAATGGGGTGGGAATGGGGGGGGAATGGGGTGGGAATGAGGGGGGAATGATGTGGGAATGATGTGGGAATACAATGGGAATGGGGTGGGAATAGAATGGGAATGACATGGGAATGATACAGGAATACAATGGGAATGACATGGGAATGGTGTGGGAATGACATGGGAATACAATGGGAATGTCATGGGAATAGAATGGGAATAGCATGGGAATGGTGTGGGAATAGCATGGGAATGGCGTGGGAATAGAATAGATTGTATCCCATCATATCCCTGTATCCTGTATTCTGTATCCCAGTGTATCCCAGTGTATCCCAGTGTATCCCAGTCTATCCCAGTATCCCTCACCTGCCAGACTCCCACCACAGCATTGGCCACCAGGATGAGCAGGATCACAAAGGGCTCCACAAAGGCTGTGATTGTCTCCTCGCCCTCCTCGAACCAGGCCAGCACCTGGGAATGGCACCAACGACAGCCCATAATATACCAGACAGCCCATAATATACCATATATCCATTATCCCATACCCTATATCCCATATCCCATGTCCATTATCCCATATATCCCATAATATCCCATGTATCACATAATATCCCATATCTCATATATCCCATATATCCATTATCCCATATCCCATATATCCCATAATATCCCATATATCCATTATCCCATACCCCATATCCCATATCCCATGTCCATTATCCCATATCCCATATGTCCATTATCCCATATCCCCTATCCCATACCCTATACCCCATATCCCATATATCCATTATCCCATATCCCATATATCTCATAATATCCCACCTATCCCATATGTCCATTATCCCATACCCCATATCCCCTATCCCATACCCTATACCCCATATCCCCTATATCCATTATCCCATATATCCATTATTCCATATCCCATATAACCCATAATATCCCATATACCCCATAACATCCCCTATATCCATTACCCCATAACATCCCCTATATCCATTACCCCCATATCCATTACTCCCTACCCCATATATCCCATAATATCCCGTCCATCCCATAATACCCCGTATCCCGTATCCCACACCCCCCCCCTTCCCATGTCCCGGCAGCTGCAGACACTTGAGATGTCACCGGATCCTGTTCCAAGGTCAGCGCAAGGACCCCATCCCCCACATCCCATCATACCCCAATATATCCCATAATATCCCAATATATCCCAATATATCCCAGTATATCCCAGTATATCCCAGTATATCCCAGCATATCCCAATATATCCCAATATATCCCAATATATCCCAATATATCCCAGTATATCCCAATATATCCCAATATATCCCATTATCCCAACATATCCCATTATCCCAGCATATTCCAATATATCCCAATATATCCCATTATCCCAGCATATCCCATTATCCCAACATATCCTAATATATCCCAATATATCCCAGCATATCCCAGTATATGCCATTATCCCAACATATCCCACATATCCCAGTATAACCCAATATATCCCAATATATCCCATTATCCCAGCATATCCCAGCATATCCCAACATATCCCGACATATCCCAACATACCCCATTATCCCAACATATCCCAATATATCCCAGCATATCCCAGTATATCCCAGCATATGCCAACATATCCCAGCATATCCAGTTATCCCAGTTATCCCATTATCCCATTATCTCAACATATCCCAACATATCCCATTATCCCAACATATCCTATTATCCCAGTTATCCCATTATCCCATTATCCCAACATATCCCATTATCCCAACATAAACCCTTATCCCAGTTATCCTGTTATCCCAACATATCCCATTATCCCAACCTATCCCACATATCCCACTATCCCACATATCCCGTTATCCCAGTTATCCCGTTATCCAAACATATCCCACATACCCCATTATCCCAGTGATCCCAGTGATCCCA
The DNA here is from genome assembly GCF_012275295.1 of Melopsittacus undulatus. NCBI lineage: Eukaryota > Metazoa > Chordata > Aves > Psittaciformes > Psittaculidae > Melopsittacus > Melopsittacus undulatus. The sequence continues at coordinate 211,900 of NW_022993941.1, read as the reverse complement.
GTGATCCCAGTGATCCCAGTGATCCCAGTGATCCCATTATCCCATGATTCCCTATGGAAGCACTCACGAAGGAGATGCAGGCAGCCAGCAGCAGGATCCGCACCAGCAGGTCCTCGAACTGCTCCACAACCAGCTCCCAGATGGATTTGCCTTGGGATAGTGGGAATGGCATTGGGATCCCATTGGGAATGGCATTGGGATCCCCATTGGGAATGACATTGGGATCCTCATTGGGAATGGCATTGGGATCCCATTGGGAATGGCATTGGGATCCCCATTGGGAATGCCATTGGGATCCCATTGGGAATGCCATTGGGATCCCATTGGGAATGACATTGGGATCCCCATTGGGAATGGCATTGGGATCCTCATTGGGAATGGCATTGGGATCCCATTGGGAATGGCATTGGGATCCTCATTGGGAATGGCATTGGGATCCCATTGGGAATGACATTGGGATCCCATTGGGAATGGCATTGGGATCCTCATTGGGAATGGCATTGGGATCCCATTGGGAATGGCATTGGGATCCTCATTGGGAATGACATTGGGATCCCCATTGGGAATGACATTGGGAATGACATTGGGATCCCCATTGGGAATGGCATTGGGATCCCATTGGGAATGGCATTGGGATCCTCATTGGGAATGGCATTGGGATCCCATTGGGAATGACATTGGGATCCCATTGGGAATGGCACAGGGAATGGCATTGGGATCCCATTGGGAATGACATTGGGATCCCCATTGGGAATGGCATTGGGAATGACATTGGGATCCCATTGGGAATGACATTGGGATCCCCATTGGGAATGGCATTGGGAATGACATTGGGATCCCATTGGGAATGACATTGGGATCCCATTGGGAATGGCATTGGGAATGACATTGGGATCCCATTGGGAATGGCATTGGGATCCCATTGGGAATGGCATTGGGATCCCATTGGGAATGGCATTGGGAATGACATTGGGATCCCCATTGGGAATGGCATTGGGATCCCCATTGGGAATGACATTGGGATCCCATTGGGAATGGCATTGGGAATGACATTGGGATCCCCATTGGGAATGGCATTGGGAATGCCATTGGGAATGACATTGGGATCCCATTGGGAATGACATTGGGATCCCATTGGGAATGGCATTGGGAATGACATTGGGAATGGCATTGGGAATGCCATTGGGATCCCCATTGGGAATGACATTGGGATCCCATTGGGAATGGCATTGGGATCCCCATTGGGAATGGCATTGGGAATGGCATTGGGAATGCCATTGGGATCCCCATTGGGAATGACATTGGGATCCCATTGGGAATACCATTGGGAATGACATTGGGAATGACATTGGGATCCCATTGGGAATACCATTGGGAATGACATTGGGAATGACATTGGGATCCCATTGGGAATACCATTGGGAATGACATTGGGAATGGCATTGGGATCCCCATTGGGAATGGCATTGGGAATGGCATTGGGAATGGCATTGGAATGGCATTGGGAATGGCATTGGGAATGACATTGGGAATGGCATTGGGATCCCATTGGGAATGGCATTGGGAATGCCATGGGGGCAGTACAAGGCACTCACCCTCCTCAGCCGGGAGCTCTGTGGGGGAGAGACAAGGGAGGTCAATGGGGACACTCTCATATCCCATATATCCCATAACATCCCATATATCCATTATCCCATATCCCATATATCCCCTGTATTCCATATAACCCATATATCCCATGTATTCCATATATCCCATATATCCCATATACCCCATATATCCCATTTCCTATAAAACCCATATACCCCATATCCCATATATCCCATATCCCCTATATCCCATACATCCCCTATATCCCATATCCCCCATATCCCCTATATTCCATATATCCCATATCCCATAGATCCCATATACCCCACCTCCCAATCCCATATATCCCATACCCCATATATCCCACATACCCCATATACCCCCTATATCCCATATATCCCCTATATTCCATATCCCCTATATCCCTTATATCCCATACCCTATATCCCATATATCCCATAACCCCTATATCCCCTATACCCCATAACCCCCATATCCCCTATATCCCCCATATCCCATATCCGACCCCTATACCCCATATTCCCTATACATCCCCCATACATCCCCCCCATCCCATAACCCCATAGCTCACCATTGTACCCATACTTCTCCAGGCTCCTCTTCACCTGCTCCGGGGACAGCCCCACATTCTCGGTCACCCCAAAGTAGGCCAAGCACTCCTCGATGCTCTTGGTATGGGCGTTCTCCATAGCGCCCTATAGCGCCCTATAGCACCCTATAGACCCCTATGTGCCCTATAGCCGCCTATGTGCCTTATAGCCCTCTATGTGCCCTATAGCTCCCTGTGCGCCCTATAGATCTCTATGCGTCCTATAGCCCCCTATGCACCCTATAGCCCCTATGCACCCTATAGCCCCTATGCGCCCTATAGCCCCTATAGCGCCCTCCAAGCACCGCAAAGGGGGGGGCTCGGCCACCCTCGCGGGGGGGGGTTCTTGTGTGGGGGCTTATGAGGGGGCCACCCCATAGAGGCCCAACCCACCCCCCCCCCCCGCCCCCTATGGGACCGCCCCCTATGGGGGGGGACACGTTGGTACGGCCCATACTGCCCCCCCCACCACCCATAGGGTTCTATGGGGCACTATAGGGTGGCATTGGTGGCGCACCCCCCATAGGAGACTATGGGGCACTATGGGACCCCATTGGTGTCGCCCCCCCCATGGGACCCCATTGGTAGCCCCCCTATAGGACCCCATAGGTGTGTCCCCCCCCATAGGATCCTATGGGGCCCTATGGGACCCCATTGATGTCGCCCCCCCCATAGGAACCCACTGGTACCCCCCTCCCATAGGACCCCATTGGTGTCACCCCCCCCCCTTAGGACCCCATTGGTGTCGCCCCCCCCCATAGGACCCCATTGGTGTCACCCCCCCCCATAGGATCCTATGGGGCCCTATGGGACCCCATTGGTGTCACCCCCCCCCCCCATAGGACCCCATTGTTGCCCCCCCCATACGACCCCATTGGTGTCACCCCTCATAGGATCCTATGGGGCCCTATGGGACCCCATTGGTGTCACCCCCCCCCCCCATAGGACCCCATTGGTGCCCCCCCCATAGGACCCCATTGGTGTCACCCCCCCCCCCCATAGGACCCCATTGGTGCCCCCCCCATAGGACCCCATTGGTGTCACCCCCCCCCATAGGACCCCATTGGTGTCGCCCCCCCCCCCCCCCCCCCCCCCCCATGGTCTATTCCTGGCTGTGATTGATGGGAGGGGATGGAGCTCCCCCCTCCCCCCCCCGTGTCCCCAAATGTCCCCTCCCCCCCCCTTCGGGTCATGGTATAGGTGACCCATGGGTGACCTATAGGTGACCCATAGGCGCCCTATAGATGCCCTATAGACACCCCATAGACACCCCATAGATGCCCTATAGACACCCCATAGGCGCCCCATAGATGCCCTATAGACACCCCATAAGTGCCCCATAGATGCCCTATAGACACCCCATAGGTGCCCTATAAGTACTCTATAGTAGATGTGGGGCTGCCCTACAGTAGACATAGGGCTGCCCTATAGGTGGTATAGAGTTGCCCCATAGGTGGTGTGGGGCTGGCCTAAAGGGGTGTGTGGCTGCCCCACAGCACATGTGGGGCTGCCCCATAGGGGGTATAGAGCTGCCCTATAGGGGGTATAGAGCTGCCCCATATCACTTGTGGGGCTGCCCTATAGTAGATGTAGGGCTGCCCTATAGCAGGTGTGGGGCTACCCTATAGGGGGTACAGATCTGCCCCATAGGGGGTACAGAGCTGCCCCATAGGGGGTACAGAGCTGCCCTACAGCAGTTTTGGGGCTGCCCCATAGGGGGTACAGAGCTGCCCCATAGGAGTATAGGGCTGCCCTATAGTGGTTGTGGGGCTGCCCCATAGGGGGTACAGAGCTGCCCCATAGGGGGTATAGGGCTGCCCCATAGGGGGTACAGAGCTGCCCCATAGGGGGTACAGAGCTGCCCCATAGGGGGTATAGGGCTGCCCCATAGGGGGTACAGATCTGCCCCATAGGGGGTACAGAGCTGCCCCATAGGGGCTATAGGGCTGCCCCATAGGGGGTACAGATCTGCCCCATAGGGGGTACAGGGCTGCCCCATAGGGGGTATAGGGCTGCCCCATAGGGGGTACAGATCTGCCCCATAGGGGGTACAGAGCTGCCCCATAGGGGTTATAGGGCTGCCCCATAGGGGGTACAGATCTGCCCCATAGGGGGTACAGATCTGCCCCATAGGGGGTACAGGGCTGCCCCATAGGGGGTACAGAGCTGCCCCATAGGGGTTATAGGGCTGCCCCATAGGGGGTACAGAGCTGCCCCATAGGGGTACAGAGCTGCCCCATAGGGTTATAGGGCTGCCCCATAGGGTTATAGGGCTGCCCCATAGGGGGTACAGAGCTGCCCCATAGGGGGTACAGGGCTGCCCCATAGGGGGTACAGAGCTGCCCCATAGGGTTATAGGGCTGCCCCATAGGGGGTACAGATCTGCCCCATAGGGTTATAGGGCTGCCCCATAGGGGGTACAGAGCTGCCCCATAGGGGTACAGAGCTGCCCCATAGGGTTATAGGGCTGCCCCATAGGGTTATAGGGCTGCCCCATAGCGGGTGTGGGGCAGGGGGTGGTGTTGGGTGATGGAAACCTGAGGAGCAGCTGCTGCTCAGATCCGGTTACCCCCAACCTTGGCCTTTGCTGGGGGGCGGCCCCATAGCTGAGGGGGGGGGGGGGGGCCAGACCCATAGCACATTGAGACCCCCATACCCAGCCCCATAGCACATTGAGACCCACATACCCTGCCCCATAGCACATTGGGAGACCCATATCCTGCCCCATAGCGCATTGGGAGACCCATATCCTGCCCCATAGCACATTGAGACCCCCATAGACTGCCCCATAGTGCATTGGGGGCCCCATATCACATTGAGACCCCCATACCCAGCCCCATAGCACATTGAGACCCACATACCCTGCCCCATATCACATTGGGAGCCCCATACCCTGCCCCATAGCGCATTGGGAGACCCATATCCTGCCCCATAGCACATTGAGACCCCCATATCCAGCCCCATAGCACATTGAGACCCACATACCCTGCCCCATAGCACATTGGGAGACCCATATCCAGCCCCATAGCGCATTGAGACCCCCATATCCAGCCCCATAGCACATTGAGACCCCCATAGACTGCCCCATAGTGCATTGGGGGCCCCATATCACATTGAGACCCCCATACCCAGCCCCATAGCACATTGAGACCCACATACCCTGCCCCATAGCACATTGGGAGCCCCATACCCTGCCCCATAGCACATTGGGAGCCCCATATCCAGCCCCATATCACATTGAGACCCCCATACCCAGCCCCATAGCACATTGAGACCCACATACCCTGCCCCATAGCACATTGGGAGCCCCATATCCAGCCCCATAGCGCATTGAGACCCCCGTATCCAGCCCCATAGTGCATTGAGACCCCTATATCCTGCCCCATATCACATTGGGAGCCCCATAGTGCATTGAGACCCCCATATGCAGCCCCATAGCACACTGAGACCCCATACCCTACCCCATAGCACATCCCTGCCCCATAGTGCACTGTGACCCCCATATCCAGCCCCATATGACCCCCAGCCCCATAGAATCCATGGGGCAGCCCCTATATGGGGGGGGAGGTAATAGGTCTGGGATGGGGGAGGGGGGGAGTGGGGGAGGGGCGGAGGCCTCGGGGCTTTTACCTTATATGGGGGTAACGAGAACGAGGCTCGAAATAGACCCGGGGGGAGGGGCTAAGGGGGGAGGGGCTAAGGGGGGAGGGGCTAAGGGGGGAGGGGCTAAGGGGGGAGGAGGGGGAGGGGCAACAGCTGCGGCTCTGGGGGCGGGGCTTGGATCCCCCCCCCCCCCATTGGGGGCTTGAAATGGGCCCAAGAGGGGATGTTGACCCCAAATTGGGGCTTTTTACACCAAATTTGGGGATTTTGAGGCAAAATTGCTATTTTACAACCCCAAAATTGGCATTTCTACCCCAAAGTGGAGGGTTTTACCTTAGAAATGGCATTTCTGAGCCAAAATTGGCAGGTTTTACCTCAAAACTAGGACTTCTGAGCCAAACTTAGCACTTTTTACCTCAAAACTGGGACTTCCAAGGCAAAATTGGCATTTTTTACCTCAAAACTAGGATTTCTGTGCCAAAATTGGCATTTTTTACCTCAGAACTAGGACTTCTGAGGCAAAACTGGCATTTTTTACCTCAAAAATGCCATTTCTGACCCAAACCTGCCATTTTTTACCTCAAAACTGGAACTTCTGACCCAAATTTGGCATTTTTTACCTCAAAACTGGGACTTCTGACCCAAACCTGCCATTTTTTACCTCAAAACTGGAACTTCTGACCCAAACTTGCCATTTTTTACCTCAAAAATGTCATTTCTGACCCAAACCTGCCATTTTTTACCTCAGAACTGACATTTCTGACCCAAACCTGCCATTTTTTACCTCAGAACTGTCATTTCTGACCCAAACCTGCCATTTTTTACCTCAAAACTGTCATTTCTGACCCAAACCTGCTATTTTTTACCTCAAAACTGGAACTTCTGACCCAAATTTGCCATTTTTTACCTCAAAACTGGAACTTCTGACCCCAAACTGCCATTTTTTTACCTCAAAAATGGCATTTCTGACCCAAACTTGCCATTTTTTACCTCAAAACTGTCATTTCTGACCCAAACCTGCCATTTTTTACCTCAGAAATGTCATTTCTGACCCAAACCTGCCATTTTTTACCTCAGAAATGTCATTTCTGACCCAAACCTGCCATTTTTTACCTCAAAACTGGAACTTCTGACCCAAACCTGCCATTTTTTACCTCAGAACTGACATTTCTGACCCAAACCTGCTATTTTTTACCTCAAAACTGGAACTTCTGACCCAAATTTGCCATTTTTTACCTCAAAACTGGAACTTCTGACCCCAAACTGCCATTTTTTACCTCAAAAATGGCATTTCTGACCCAAACCTGCCATTTTTTACCTCAGAACTGACATTTCTGACCCAAACCTGCCATTTTTTACCTCAAAACTGTCATTTCTGACCCAAACCTGCCATTTTTTACCTCAAAACTGTCATTTCTGACCCAAACCTGCCATTTTTTACCTCAGAAATGTCATTTCTGACCCAAACCTGCCATTTTTTACCTCAAAACTGGGACTTCTGCCCCTTTTTTACCTCACAATTCCTCCTTCCCACCCCAACCCCCCCACTTCCAACCCCAAATCCCCCTTTTCCACCCCAAAACCACCGCATTTCCCCCAAACTTCCCATTTTCCATCCCAAACCATCCCCTTCCAACCCAAAATCACCATTTTTCACCCCAAAACCCCCATATTTTACCCAAAATCCCCCTTTCTTACCCCAACCTCCTCCTTGCGTCCTGCACCTTCCATGGCCGACCCCCAACTGCCTCTCCCCCCTCATTGAACCCCCATCCCCCCCCCAAAACCCCCTCATTTTCCCCCAAAATCCCCATTTTTCCCCCCAAAATCCTTCATTTTTGCCCAAAATCCTCCTTTTTCACCCCAAAACGAACCCCGACGCCGAATTTCACCCTTTTATAGCTAAAACCGACCCAAAATGGGGGGGGGGGGGGGGTTGGTTCACCCCAACCCCCCCCTTAGTGTTTGGTAGGGCCGGACCGTACCATTGTGAGCCGGGGGGGGGGGGGGGGGGTTGAGTCCATTATAGCCAGGAAATGGGGGGGGGGAACCCCCTTTTTGGGGTTAAAAAGGGGGAAAATGGGGTTTTTTGCCCCTCCCCCCCCATGATTCCCGGTGTTCCCATGGGATGGGAATGGGATCCCATTGGATGGGGGGGTCAGAGGCAGTCGGTGGCCATGATGGGGTCGGGGTCAACGGAGGTCGAGCGGCTCCCGGAGCGGTCGCGACCTGGGGGGAAAAGGGGATATAGGGAATGGGATATGGGATATAGGGAATGGGATATGGGATGTGGGATATGGGGAATGGGATATAGGGAATGGGATATGGGATATAGGGATATAGGGAATGGGATATAGGGAATGGGATTGGGATATAGGGAATGAGATATAGGGAATGGGATATAGGGGATGGGATATGGGATATAGGGATATGGGGAATGGGATATAGGGAATGGGATTGGGATATAGGGAATGAGATATAGGGAATGGGATATAGGGGATGGGATATGGGATATAGGGATATAGGGAATGGGATATAGGGAATGGGATTGGGATGTGGGATATGGGGAATGGGATATAGGGAATGGGATATGGGATATAGGGATATAGGGAATGGGATATAGGGAATGGGATTGGGATGTGGGATATGGGGAATGGGATAGGGATATAGGGAATGGGATATAGGGGATGGGATATAGGGAATGGGATATGGAATATAGGGAATGGGATATAGGGAATGGGATATAGGGAATGGGATTGGGATATAGGGAATGGCATATTCCCTATATCCCATATATACCCCCATATCCCCCTGTATCACCCCATAGGATCCCATGGGATACCCCCCATACCCTCCATAGGATCCCATGGGATACCCCCCATAGAATCCAATGGGATACACCCCCATATCCCCCCATTCCCCCCCACTGAATCCAATGGGATACCCCCATACTCCCCCATAGGATACCCCCATAACCCCCCATACGATCCCATGGGATACCCCCCATACCCCTCCATAGCATCCCATGGGATACCCCCCATATCCCCCCCATTCCCCCCCATAGTATCCCATGGGATACCCCTCATATCCCCCCATTCCCCCCCATAGAATCCAATGGGATACACCCCCACCCCCATAGGATCCCATGGGATACCAACCATAGAATCCAATGGGATACCCCCCATAGGATCCCATGGGATACACCCCCATATCCCCCCCATATCCCCCCACACTCCCCCATAGCATCCCATGGGATACCCCCCATATCCCCCCATATTGCCCCATAGAATCCAATGGGATACCCCCCATACCCCCCCATATCCCCCCATAGAATCCAATGGGAAACCCCCATACTCCCCCATAGGATCCCCCCCATAGTATCCCATAGGATACCCCCCACACCCCCCTTATGATCCCATAGGATACCCCCCATAGGATCCCATAGTATCCCATAGGATACCCCCCACACCCCCCTTATGATCCCATAGGATACCCCCCATAGGATCCCATAGGATACCCCCCATAGGATCCCATAGTATCCCATAGGATACCCCCCACACCCCCCATATGATCCCATAGGATACCCCCCATAGGATCCCATAGTATCCCATAGGATACCCCCCACACCCCCCTTATGATCCCATAGGATACCCCCCATAGGATCCCATAGTATCCCATAGGATACCCCCCACACCCCCCATATGATCCCATAGGATACCCCCCATAGGATCCCATAGTATCCCATAGGATACCCCCCATATGATCCCATAGGATACCCCCCATAGGATCCCATAGTATCCCATAGGATACCCCCCATATGATCCCATAGGATACCCCCCATAGGATCCCATAGTATCCCATTGGATACCCCCCATAGGATCCCATAGGATACCCCCCATAGGATCCCATATAATCCCATATGATCCCATAGGATCCAGCAGCATTCCCAGCTGACCCAGCGGCCGCTGCGGAGCCACCACGTAGCTGAGCAGAGTGACGTCACTGGAGCCACCGGATTCCAATGGGATGGGATGGACCCGGAAGTGCTCCAGCATGTCCAGGATGGTCTGGAACCAGAGGTGCTGCACACGGCACTGAGCATCCTCATTCAGGGATAACCGGAGGTGCTGCAATGGGAATAACATGGGAATAACGTGGGAATGATGTGGGAATAACATGGGAATGATGTGGGAATGATGTGGGATAACAGTGGGATAACAGTGGGATAACAGTGGGATAACAGTGGGATAACAATGGGAACCAGAGGTGCTGCACACGGCACTGAGCATCCTCATTCAGGGATAACCGGAGGTGCTGCAATGGGAATGACATGGGAATAACATGGGAATGATGTGGGATAACACTGGGATAACAGTGGGATAACAGTGGGATAACAATGGGATAACAGTGGGATAACAATGGGAACCAGAGGTGCTGCACACGGCACTGAGCATCCTCATTCAGGGATAGACGGAGGTGCTGCAATGGGAATAACATGGGAATGACATGGGAATGATGTGGGATAATGTGGGATAACAGTGGGATAACTATGGGATAACAATGGGATAACAGTGGGATAACAGTGGGATAACAGTGGGATAACAGTGGGATAACAGTGGGATAACAATGGGATAACAGTGGGATAACAATGGGATAACAGTGGGATAACAATGGGATAACAGTGGGATAACAGTGGGATAACAGTGGGATAACAGTGGGATAACAATGGGATAACAGTGGGATAACAATGGGATAACAGTGGGATAACAATGGGATAACAGTGGGATAACAGTGGGATAACAGTGGGATAACAGTGGGATAACAATGGGATAACAGTGGGATAACAATGGGATAACAGTGGGATAACAATGGGATAACGATGGGATTACAACAGGATAACGACGGCATAACGATGGGATAACAATGGATACCAATGGATACCAATGGATACCAATGGAACCCAATGGATCCCAATGGATCCCAATGGACACCAATGGACACCAATGGATCCCAATGGATCCCAATGGACACCAATGGATCCCAATGGATCCCAATGGACACTAATGGATCCCAATGGAGCCCAATGGTACAACAATGGAATAGAATGGAACCCAATGGATCCCAATGGATACCAATGGATCCCAATGGAACCCAATGGATCCCAATGGATACCAATGGACCCCAATAGACCCCAATGGATACCAATGGATACCAATGGATATCAATGGGATACCAATGGACACCAATGGACACCAATGGATACCAATGGAACCCAATGGATATCAATGGGATACCAATGCATCCCATTGGGAATCGCCCCCATTCCCACTGACCTTGGCCTTTCCCTGGAAGTTGAAGGTCAGGACATACTCCCCCCGCTGGGGAGGGGCTAACAATGGATCCCAATGGACACTAATGGATCCCAATGGAGCCCAATGGATCCCAATGGACACTAATGGATCCCAATGGAGCCCAATGGTACAACAATGGAATAGAATGAAACCCAATGGATCCCAATGGAACCCAATGGACACCAATGGATACCAATGGATAACAATGGAACCCAATGGATACAAATGGACACCAATGGATCCCAATGGGATACCAATGGATACTAATGGATCCCAATGGATCACAATGAATACCAATGGATACCAATCCAACCCAATAGACCCCAATGGACACCAATGGATACCAGTGGATACCAATGGGATATCAATGGAATACCAATGGATACTAATGGATACCAATAGCCCCCAATGGATACCAATGTAACCCAATGGACACTAATGGAACCCAATGGAACCCAATGGACCCCAATGTATCCCAATGGATCCCATTGGGAATCGCCCCCATTCCCACTGACCTTGGCCTTTCCCTGGAAGTTGAAGGTCAGGACATACTCCCCCCGCTGGGGAGGGGCTAACAATGGATCCCAATGGATCCCAATGGACACTAATGGATACCAATGTAACCCAATGGACACTAATGGAACCCAATGGATCCCAATGGACCCCAATGTATCCCAATGGATCCCATTGGGAATCCCCCCCATTCCCACTGACCTTGGCCTTTCCCTGGAAGTTGAAGGTCAGGACATACTCCCCCCTTCGGGTCTCGCTCTGCCGCACCAGGAACACCCCATGGGCCCCAGTGCCCCCAGCAAGCACCAGTTGGGCTGCCCGGAGCCGGGATAGGGTCCCATGGAACCAGGGGTACTCGGCCAGGGGATGCTCCAATGGGAAGGCTCCGGCATTCCCGGGAATGGGATCGTCTGGGACATCCTCGTCCTCGTCACGGAGGGGGGTCTGGAAGAGGAAGGGGCCTGGCGAGGGGGGGGGGGGTGGGATGGATGGGGATGGGGATGGGAATGGGAATGGATAGGGATGGATGGGGATGGGATGGATGGGGATGGGATGGAGATGGGAATGGGATGGATGGGGATGGGATGGATGGGAATGGGAATGGGAATGGGATGGATAGGGATGGATGGGGATGGGATGGGAATGGGGATGGGGATGGGAATGGGATGGGATGGATGGGGATGGGATGGATGGGGATGGGATGGATGGGGATGGGATGGATGGGGATGGGATGGAGATGGGAATGGGATGGGAATGGGATGGATGGGGATGGGAATGGGATGGATGGGGATGGAATGGATGGGAATGGGAATGGGATGGGAATGGGATGGATGGGGATGGGAATGGGATGGATGGGGATGGAATGGATGGGAATGGGAATGGGATGGGAATGGGATGGATAGGGTTGGATGGGGATGGGATGGATGGGGATGGATGGGAAAAGGATGGGAAAAGGATGGAGATGGGCATGGAATACATGGGAAAAGAATGGGGATAGATGGGAAAAGAATGGGGATGGATAGGGATGGGAATGAGATAGATGGGAATGAGATGGATGGGGATGGGATGGATGGGAAAAGAATGGGAATAGAGTGGGAAAATAAGGGGGATAGATGGGAAAAGGATGGGAAAAGGGTGGGGATAGATGGTAAAAGAATAGGGATGGGAATGAGATGGGAATAGGATGGATGGGGGGATGGATGGGAAAAGGATGGGAATGGGATGGGAATGGGATGGATGGGAAAAGAATGGGAAAAGGGTGGGAAAATAATGGGAAAAGGGTGGGAAAATAATGGGGATGGATGGGAGTTGGGGGGATGGATGGGGATGGATGGGGATGGGGTGGGGATGGATGGGGATGGATGGGAATGGGGGGGGATGGGCGAGAAACAAACCCCCCAAATTCCACCTTAAATTGGGATAAAAACCCCCCAAAACCCTGGAATAACCTCCCAAAAGCAGCTTAAAATGGGATAAACCCCCTAAAAACCGGGATAAACCCCCCCAAAAACTGGGATAAACCCCCAAAAACTGGGATAAACCCCCCCAAAAACTGGGATAAACCCCCAAAAACTGGGATAAACCCCCAAAAAATGGGATAAACCCCCAAAAACTGGGATAAACCCCCAAAAACTGGGATAAACCCCCAAAAACTGGGATAAACCACCCAAAAGTGGGATCAAAGACCCCAATCCTCCCTTTTCCACCCCCCCATTCCCTATGGGATTCCATCCCATTCCCTATGGAATTCCATCCCATTCCCTCTGGAATTCCACCCCCATTCCCAATGGAATTCCACCCCCATCCCCTATGGAATTCCATCCCCTATAGAATTCCATTCCCACTCCCTATGGAATTCCACCCCATTCCCTATGGAATTCCATCCCCTATAGAATCCCACCCCATTCCCTATGGAATTCCATCCCCTATAGAATCCCACCCCATTCCCTATGGAATTCCATCCCCTATAGAATCCCACCCCCATTCCCAATGGAATTCCATCCCCTATAGAATCCCACCCCCATTCCCTATGGAATTCCATCCCCTATAGAATCCCACCCCCATTCCCTATGGAATTCCATCCCCTATAGAATCCCACCCCCATTCCCTATGGAATTCCCTATGGATTCCCATCCCATTCCCGTTACCTGCCGGCTCTGGGCTCTCCCCAAAGGGGCCATGGGGCAGGAGGCGCTCGGTGACCTCATCCATAGGGATCCGGGGGGGCAGCTCCGGGGGGGGCAGCTCCATTGATCCCAGTAAGGAAGCAGCCACCGAACTGGGAGACAGCGACGAGGAGACGGGGCCGGAAGCACCTGGAATGGGTGGGAATGGGGTGGGAATGGGGTGGGAATGGGGTGGGAATGGGGTGGGGATGGGGTGGGAATGGGGTGGGAATGGGAGGGGAATGGGGGGGGAATGGGGGGGAATGGGGTGGGAATGGGAGGGGAATGGGGAGGGAATGGGGTGGGAATGGGGTGGGAATGGGAGGGGAATGGGGGGGGAATGGGGGGGAATGGGGGGGGAATGGGGTGGGAATGGGAGGGGAATGGGGGGGGAATGGGGTGGGAATGGGGTGGGAATGGGGGGGGAATGGGGTGGGAATGGGGTGGGAATGGGGTGGGAATGGGGTGGGAATGGGGGGGAATGGGGTGGGAATGGGGGAGCAATGGGGGGGGAATGGGGGGGGAATGGGGGGGGATGGGGGGGAATGGGGTGGGAATGGGGGAGCAATGGGGGGGGAATGGGGGGGGAATGGGGTGGGAATGGGGTGGGAATGGGGGGGGAATGGGGGGGAATGGGGGGGGAATGGACTGGGAATGGGGTGGGAATGGGAGGGGAATGGTGTGGGAATGGGGTGGGAATGGGGGGGAATGGGAGGGGAATGGTGTGGGAATGGGGTGGGAATGGGGGGGAATGGGGGGGAATGGGGAGGGAATGGGGGGGAATGGGGTGGGAATGGACTGGGAATGGTTGGGAATGAACTGGGAATGGACTGGGAATGGACTGGGAATGGACTGGGAATGAACTGGGAATGAACTGGGAATGGACTGGGAATGACTGGGAATGACTGGGAATGGGATGGGAATGGACTGGGAATGGGATGGGAATGGACTGGGAATGAACTGGGAATGGACTGGGAATGGACTGGGAATGAACTGGGAATGGACTGGGAATGGACTGGGAATGAACTGGGAATGAACTGGGAATGAACTGGGAATGGGATGGGAATGAACTGGGAATGAACTGGGAATGAACTGGGAATGAACTGGGAATGAACTGGGAATGAACTGGGAATGGGATGGGAATGAACTGGGAATGGGATGGGAATGAACTGGGAATGGACTGGGAATGGACTGGGAATGGACTGGGAATGGACTGGGAATGAACTGGGAATGGGATGGGAATGAACTGGGAATGAACTGGGAATGGACTGGGAATGGACTGGGAATGAACTGGGAATGAACTGGGAATGGACTGGGAATGGACTGGGAATGAACTGGGAATGACTGGGAATGGGTCTCACCTTGGGTCAGGTGCTCACTGCTCCCAGTCGGAAGCTCCCGTCCGGATCCTGCATCCGAGTGGTTGGAGCAGGAGGGGGCTGAGGAATCCAGTTCATCCCTAGGGGGGGATGGAATCCATAAGGAATACTGGGATAATGGGGGGATAATGGTGGGAAAAGTGGGATAATGGTGGGAAAACAGTGGGATAATGGGGGGAAAAGAGGGATAATGGTGGGAAAAGTGGGATAATGGTGGGAAAACAATGGGATAATGGTGGGAAAATAGGGATAAGGGTGGGATAATGGTGGGAAAATAGGGATAACAGTGGGAAAATAGGGATGAAACTGGGAAAACTGGGATAAAAGAGATAAAACTGGGATAAAAGGGGGAAAACCAGGATAGAAATGGGAAAATGAGAATAAAAATGGGATAAATATGGAAAAAACCAGGAAAAAGTGGATAAAATTGGGAAAACTGGGATAAAATGAAGAAAAACCAGGATAAAAGCAGGAAAACTGGGATGAAAGGAACAAAAACCAGTATAATGATGGTCAAACCAGTATCCAACTGGGAATGGTGGGGGATGGACTCACCCCGGGGGCAGGCAGAGCCGGATGTCCTCGAGCCAGCCCCGGAGCTGCTGTGGATCCGGCGCTTCCAGGCAGTATTCCCGACCCGATTCCAGCTAAACCAGTGGGAAACTGGGAATGAGGAGGGGGAACCTGCTGCTTTCCCACCATTATCCCACCATTATCCCACTGTTTTCCCACCATTATCCCACTCTTTTCCCACCATTATCCCACTGTTTTCCCACCATTATCCCACTCTTTTCCCACCATTATCCCACTGTTTTCCCACCATTATCCCACTTTTCCCACCATTATCCCTATTTTCCCACCATTATCCCACTTTTCCCACCATTATCCCACTGTTTTCCCACCATTATCCCTATTTTCCCACCATTATCCCACTTTTCCCACCATTATCCCACTGTTTTCCCACCATTATCCCTATTTTCCCACCATTATCCCTATTTTCCCACCATTATCCCACTGTTTTCCCACCATTATCCCAATTTTCCCACCATTATCCCACTTTTCCCACCATTATCCCACTGTTTTCCCACCATTATCCCACTTTTCCCACCATTATCCCTATTTTCCCCCCATTATCCCTATTTTCCCACCATTATCCCCCCATTATCCCACTGTTTTCCCACCATTATCCCAATTTTCCCACCATTATCCCACTTTTCCCACCATTATCCCTATTTTCCTACCATTATCCCACTGTTTTCCCACCATTATCCCTATTTTCCCACCATTATCCCTATTTTCCCACCATTATCCCATTGTTTTCCCACCATTATCCCACTGTTTTCCCACCATTATCCCTATTTTCCCACCATTATCCCACTTTTCCCACCATTATCCCATTGTTTTCCCACCATTATCCCACTGTTTTCCCACCATTATCCCTATTTTCCCACCATTATCCCACTGTTTTCCCACCATTATCCCATTGTTTTCCCACCATTATCCCATTGTTTTCCCACCATTATCCCACTGTTTTCCCACCATTATCCCTATTTTCCCACCATTATCCCACTGTTTTCCCACCATTATCCCTATTTTCCCACCATTATCCCACTTTTCCCACCATTATCCCATTGTTTTCCCACCATTATCCCACTGTTTTCCCACCATTATCCCTATTTTCCCACCATTATCCCACCATTATCCCACTGTTTTCCCACCATTATCCCTATTTTCCCACCATTATCCCACTGTTTTCCCCCCATTATCCCTATTTTCCCACCATTATCCCACTTTTCCCACCATTATCCCACTGTTTTCCCCCCATTATCCCATTTCCCCCCCCCCCCATTCCCAGATTCCCACCTTTAGGATGAAGGCAGATTCCTTGTCCGGGAATTCCATGGGGGAGGCAGCAGCAATGGAGGAGCAGGGAATGGTCAGGAGAGGCCGAGGAGCCTGTGGGGGGCAGGGAATGGGGGGGGGATAATGGGGAATAATGGGGGATAATGGGGTGAAAAAGGAGAGAAATGGGAAAAAGTATTAAATTTGGTGGGAAATGAGAGGAAATGATGGGAAATTTGGTGGGAAACAATGGGAAAAATGAGGGAAAATGGGGAAATGATGGGAAATGATAAAAAATAATGGAAAATGATGGGAAATGATGGGAAATAATGGGAAAAATGGGAAATCAGGTGGGAAATGATGGGAAAA
Source organism: Melopsittacus undulatus (assembly GCF_012275295.1). Taxonomy (NCBI): domain Eukaryota; kingdom Metazoa; phylum Chordata; class Aves; order Psittaciformes; family Psittaculidae; genus Melopsittacus; species Melopsittacus undulatus. The sequence continues at coordinate 194,478 of NW_022993941.1, read as the reverse complement.
ATGGGGGAAAATGGGAAATGATGGGAAGTTTGGTGGGAAACGAGGAAAAATGGGGTGAAAAAGGGAAGAAATGGGAAAAAGTGGTAAATTTGGTGGGAAATAAGGGGAAATGATGGGGAAAATGGGGGAAAATTGGGAAAATAATGGGAAATTATAGGAAATGATGAGAAATTTGGTGGGAAACAATGGGAAAAATGGGAAAATGATGGGAAATGATGGGAAATTTGGTGGGAAATGAAGGGAAATGGGGTGAAAAAGGGGAGAAATGGGAAAAAGTGGGAAATTGATTGGGAAATGAAAGGAAATAATGGGAAAAATGGGGGAAAATGGGAAAAATGGGAAATTTGGTGGGAAATGGTGGGAAAAATGGGGGAAAATGGGGAAATGATGAAAAATGATGGGAAATTTGGTGGGAAATGATGGGAAATTGGGTGGAAAAAGGGGAAAAATGGGAAAAAGTGGAAAATTTGGTGGGAAATGAAAGGAAATAATGGGAAAAATGGGAAATTGGGTGGGAAATGATGGGAAATGATGAGAAAAATGGGATAAAATGGGGAAATAATGGGAAATGATGGGAAATTATGGGAAAAATGGGGGAAAATGGGAAATAATGGGAAATGATGGGAAATGATGGGAAATAATGGGAGAAATGGGGGAAAATGGGAAATGATAGAAAATAATGGAAAATGATGGGAAAATTGGTGGGAAATGATGGAAAATTAGGTGGAAAAAGGGGAAAAATGGGAAAAAATGGGAAATTCAGTGAGAAACCCATAAAAAGATGAGGAAAACGGGAAAAAAGGGCCAGGAAATGATGGGGAAAAGGTGAATTTTGGGCTGGAAAAGGCAGATTTCCATACATGTGGGGGCAGGAAGAGCTCCAGGCTGGGCCCTTGGGGGGGGTGGGGCAGGAGCAGGAGGCGGCAGCGGCGCCATCGACTTCCGGCTCCTTCCTCTTCCTCTTCCTCCTCCACTTCCGGGTCCAGGAATTCCAGGAGCCCCTCCCGGCGGGGGGGGGGGGGGGAGGGGCGGGGGGGGGGGGGGGGGGGGCTCGTCCCAACCGGAAGCGGGATCCGGGGGGGGGAGGGGCACTTCCGGAAGAGTTGGAGTTGGAATTGGTGGGGGGGGGATGGGAATGGGGTTGGGAATGGGGGGGGGGGATGGGAATGGGGGGAGGGGGGGGGGTGGGGGAGGGGCGGCATTCCCGGTCCGCCATTGCAGGATGCGCTTCCCGACGTTCCGCAGGGAAAAGCGCTTCCGGAGCTTGGCTTTGGGAATGGGGTTGGGGGAGGGGAGGAGGGGGGAGGGGGGGGAGGAGGGGGAGGGGGGGGGGTCTGCTCCTTTGGGTCTGCCCGAGGGATTCCCGGTGGTGGGAATGATGCCCGAGGGGGTTCCCAATGGGATTCCCAATGGGGATCCCAATGCAATTCCCGATCCACTTCCCGATGCACTTCCCAATGGGATTCCCAATGCGCTTCCAGATGTGCTTCCCAATCCGCTTCCGGATGCGATTCCCGATGAGATTCCCAATGTGCTTCCGGATGTAATTCCCAATGTGATTCCCGATGGGATTCCCAATCCACTTCCGGATGTGATTCCCAATCTGCTTCCAGATGTGCTTCCCGATGGAATTCCTAATCCACTTCCAGATGCAGTTCCCGATGCAATTCCTGATGCGCTTCCCAATGGAATTCCCAATCCACTTCCGGATGCACTTCCGGATGCAATTCCCAATGGGATCCCCAATGCACTTCCAGATCCGCTTCCCGATGTGATTCCCGATGGGATTCCCATTCCACTTCCGGATCCACCTCCCAATCCACTTCCAGATGCGCTTCCCAATGGAATTCCGGATCCACTTCCCAATCCGCTTCCGGATCCACTCCCGGATGCACTTCCCGATGCAATTCCCATTGGAATCCCAGCCCCTCCCCCCCCCGCCCGCGCCACCTCCACCTCAAAGTGCTGCAGGAAATGCCTGGCAAAGTGCTGGGAAAAGGCGTTTTCCGGCAGGGAATTCCCACTTCCGGGAATGCCGCCCCCCCCTCCCCCCCCCCCCCCCTCCCCCCCCCGCGGCATTCCCGACGTCGGGAATACCGGATGCCCGGACGAAGGCCAAGTAGCGACGGGCGAAGTCTCTGGCGGCCGCGCGGGCCTGGAGCTCACAGAATTCCTGCCAGGAATGGGGCTGGGATATGGGAATGGGGGGGGGGGAGGGGGGGGAGGAGGGGGAGGGGCTGAGCCCCTCCCCCCCCCCCCATGGGGTGTTCGCTGCCGTTCATGGGGCCCCACAAAGGTGGGGGTGGAGGGGGGAGGGGAGGCGGAAACAACCTGGGGGGAGAGGGGTTAATGGGGGATATGGGGACACATAGAGACCTATAGAGACCCCATAGGAACCCCATATACACACCATAGACCCCCATACACCCCCATAGACCCACCATACCCCCCCATAGAGCCCCATAGACCCCCATAGATCCCCCAAAGATTCCCCATAGAGCCCCATAGACCCCCACAGCCACCCCATAGACCCTCATAACTGCCCCACAGACACCCATAAACCCCCATAGACCCCCCACAGACCCTTATAGACTCCCATAGACCTCCACAGACCCCCCATAGATCCCCATACACCCCCATAACCACCCCATAGACCCCCCGTAGACCCCCATAGAGCCCCACAGACCCCCACAGACATCCATATCCTCCCCATAGCCGCCCTATAGACCTTCATATCCCCACATAGACACCCATAGAGCCCCATAAACAACCATAGCCCCCCATAGGCACCCCATAGACCCCATAGCCGCTCACAGACCCCCCCATAGACCCCCTATAAAGCCCCATAGACCCCCATAGCCACACCAGAGACTCCCATAGACCCCCATATCCCCCCATAACTACCACATAGCCCCCCCATAAACCCCGACAGACCCCCCATAGACCACAATAAACCCCCCATAGACCCCCATAGAGCACCCACAGACCCCCATAGCGACCCATAGACCCCCGTAGACCCCCATTAGACACCCATAGAGCCCCATAGACACCAATAGACCCCCCCATTGCCCCCCATAGACCCCTATAGGACCCCCATAGACCCCAATAGATCCCCATAGACCCCTATAGGACCCCCATAGACCCCCATAGACCCCCATAGGAGCCCCATAGACCCCCATAGACCCCTATAGGACCCCCATAGACCCCCATAGACCCCCATAGGAGCCCCATAGACCCCCATAGACCCCCATAGACCCCTATAGGACCCCCATAGACCCCCATAGACCCCCATAGGAGCCCCATAGACCCCCATAGACCCCCATAGACCCCTATAGACCCCCATAGGAGCCCCATAGACCCCCATAGACCCCCATAGACCCCCATAGGAGCCCCATAGACCCCCATAGACCCCCATAGACCCCCCATAGACCCCCATAGGAGCCCCATAGACCCCCATAGACCCCCATAGACCCCCATAGACCCCTATAGACCCCCATAGGACCCCCATAGACCCCCATAGACACCCATAGACCCCCATAGACCCCTATAGACCCCCATAGGAGCCCCATAGACCCCCATAGACCCCCATAGACCCCCATAGACCCCTATAGGACCCCCATAGATCCCCATTCACCAACCATGGCGCCCCCCCCCGCTCCTTCTTCCTCCTCCTCCTCAGCGTCCCTCCCGCCGCTTCCGCTTCCGGGCCCCGAGCCTCACTTCCGCTTCCGGCAGCGCCCCCGGCTCCGCCCTCATTGGCGGAGGACGGAGGGGGGCGGAGCATAGAGGGGAGGGGCAGAGCGGCCGCGGGGAGAGGCGGAAGTGACGTCACGGGGAGCGGCCGCTCTGTGCAGCAACCATAGAGACGGATGGAGGCGTCTCATTGGTGTCCTATAGAGACCTATAGAGCCCCATAGGCACCCTATAAGCAGCTGTAGAGCCCTATAGATACCCTATAGAGCACTGCAGATACCTTATAGAGTCCCATAGATACCTATAGAGACCCATAGATACCCTATAGACCACCGTAGATACCTTATAGAGCCTCATAGATACCTATAGAGACCCATAAATAGCCTATAGGACACTGCAGGTACTTTATAGAGCCCCATAGCTATCCTATAGAGCCTCATAGACACATACAGCGCCCCATAGATACCCCATAGAGCCCCATAGATACTCTATAGAGCCCCATACACACCCTATAGAGCCCCATAGACGCCCTATAGGCAGCTATAGAACCCTATAGACACCCCATAGGCACCTATAGAGCCCCATAAAAACCTGTAGAGTCCCATAGACACACTATAGAGCCCCATAGATACCCTATAAAGCCCCAGAGGCACCCTATAGACACCCCATAGGCACCTATAGAACCCCTTATCCACCCCATCGACTCCTGTAGAGCCCCATAGATACTCTATAGAGCCCCATAGGCACCCTAGAGAGCCCCATAAACACCCCATAGGCACCTATAGAGCCCTATTGACACCCCATTGGCAACTACAGAGACACCCCATAGACACCCCATAGAGCCCCATAGGCACCCTGTAAAGACCTATAGAACCCCATAGATACCCTATAGGCACCCATAGAGCCCTACAAACACTCCATAGGTACCTGTAGAGCCCCATAGACACCCTATAGGCACCCATAGAACCCCATAGACACCCCATAGACACCTATAGAGCCCCATATACTCCTATGGAGCCCCATAGACACCCCATAGGCACCCACAGAGCCCCATAGACCCCTATAGACCCCCATAGACCCCTATAGACCCCCATAGACCCCTTGGAGGACTAACGGGGGGGCCACCAGCCGCTAACCCCACCGCGCATGCGCATGGTGAAGGGAGGGGGGAGCCGAGCCGGGAGCGGGCGGAGCGTGCGCATGCGCAGCTCTCCGCCCGGGCCTCGCTCCCTCCGCGGAGGGACTATTTTCTTCCCGTCCCCCCCATTTCCACGCGATTTCACCCCAAAAAACACCCAAAAATGTGGCTAAAACCCATTTATTGACCAAAATTGGGTGTTTTTGGGTGAGAAAATAAAGCCTAAGGTGCAAAAAGAGCGGAGGAAACACACGCGGCGGAAGGACACGGGACGAAGCGCCCCTCGCTGAGGTAAATGGATCCATCCGCCGCTTCCTCCGCCCCCCTGAGGGCTCCGCTGAGGGGGGGGGGGGAAGCGGCCGCTTTAAACGCCGTTTAAACGCATTTAAACGCATTTAAACGCATTTAAACGGGTTTAAACGGGTTTAAACGGGTTTAAACGGGTTCTAACGTCCCCCCCCATTGACTTCCATTGGCCGCCATGCTGAAGCAGCCGCCGCCCCCCCCCCCGAGCCCCAACGGGGGCCTCAGTAGCGGGGGGGGGCGCGGAGGAGGCCTGAGGTAATGGAGGAATAAGGGGGGGTTATGGGGGTGGTTATGGGGGTGGTTATGGGGGTGGTTATGGGGGTGGTTATGGGGTTATGGGGGTGGTTATGGGGCTATAGGGGTGGTTATGGGGGTGGTTATGGGGTTATTGGGGTGGTTATGGGGCTATAGGGGTGGTTATGGGGTTATGGGGGTGGTTATGGGGTTATGGGGGTGGTTATGGGGCTATAGGGGTGGTTATGGGGTTATGGGGGTGGTTATGGGGCTATAGGGGTGGTTATGGGGCTGGTTGTGGGGCTATAGGGGTGGTTATGGGGCTATGGGGTGGTTATGGGGCTATAGGGGTGGTTATGGGGGTGGTTATGGGGATGATTATGGGGCTGATTATGGGGTTAGTGGGGTGGTTATGGGGTGATTATGGAGCTATGGGGGGGTCATGGGGTTATAGGGGTGGTTATGGGGCTATGAAGGTGGTTATGGGGTTATGGGGCTGGTTATGGGGTTATTGGGGTGGTTATGGGCGGGTTATGGAGCTATGGGGGTGGTTCTGGGGATGATTATGGGGCCATGGAGGTGATTATGGGGTTATTGGGGTGGTTATGGGGCTATGGGGTTGGTTATGGGGCTGGTTATGGGGCTATTGGGGCGGTTATAGGGTGGTTATGGGGGGCTATGGGGCTATGGAGATGGTTATGGGGGTGGTTATGGGACTATGGGGGTGGTTATGGGGCTATGGGGGTGATTATGGGGTTATGGGGATGGTTATGGGGTTATTGGGGTGGTTATGGGGGGGTTATGGGGTTATGGGAGTGGTTTTGGGGCTATGGGTCTGGTTATGGGGGTGTTTATGGGGCTATGAATGTGGTTATGGGGCTGGTTATGGGGTTATTGGGGTGGTTATGGAGCTATGGGGTGGTTATGGGGTTATGGGGCTGTTTATGGGGGTGGTTATGGAGCTATGGTGGCAATTATGGGGCTATAAGTGCGGCTATGGGAGGGTTATGGGGCTGGTTATGGGGCCATGGGGTTGGTTATGGGGCTGGTTATGGGTGTGGGGGGGGAGCTATGGGGCTGGTTCTGGTGCACTTCAATGGGACCCCCATTAACGGGTCTATTCCCCCCCTTTTAGGGGTCAGAGCACAGGGAAGGGCCCCCCCCAAGTGCCGGTGAGTGACCCACAAGTGGGGGGGGGGCTGCCCCCCAAGTTATGGGGCAGAGGGGGGGGTGGGTTATGGGGCAGCTTTGACCCCTTGGGCCCCATTGCAGGTGTTTGAGGGGGTCTATAACAACTCGAGGATGCTGCACGTGCTGACGGCGGCTGTGGTGAGATGTGGGGCTGGCTATGGGGCTGGCTATGGGGCCAGCTATGGGGCCAGCTATGGGGCCGGCTATGGGGTTATGGGGCTATGGGGGTGGGTAAGGGGCTGGTTATGGGGTTATGGGGCTGGTTATGGGGCTATGGGTTCAGTTATGGGGCTGTGGGGCTAAGTATGCAGCTGCCTATGGGGCTATGGGGCTGGCTATGGGGCTAGCTATGGGGCTATGGGGCTGGGTATGATGCTGCCTATGGGGCTATGGGACCGGTTATGGGGCCAGTTATGGGGCTGGTTATGGGGCTATGGGGCTAAGTATGCAGCTGCCTATGAGGCTATGGGGCTGGGTATGGGGCTGAAGGGTGAGTTATGGGGCTGGTTATGGGGGTGGGGGATATTTCTATGAGGTCTCTATGGGTCTCTTTTTATGGGGTGTCTGTGGGGTCTCTATGAGTTTGTCTTAATGGGTCTCTATGGGTCCCAATGGGTTTTTATGGGGTCCCTATGGGGTCTCTATGGGTCCCAATGGGTTTTTATGGGGTCCCTATGGGGTCTCTATGGGTTTCTATGGGTCTGTGCCCCACAGGGCTCCACGTGCGAGGTCACTGTCAGAAGCGGCAGCTCCTTCGAGGGCATCTTCAAGACCCTGAGCTCCAAAGTGAGACCCAAAACCCCTGGAAATCACCCCATAGCGCCCCATAGAGCCCCATAGCGCCCCATAGCGCCCCATAGCGCCCCATAGCGCCCCATAGCGCCCCATAGCGCCCCATAGCGCCCCATAGCGCCCCATAGCGCCCCATAGCGCCCCATAGAGCCCCATAGCGCCCCATAGCGCCCCATAGAGCCCCATAGTGCCCCATAGAGCCCCATAGATCCCCATAGATCGTCTATAGAGTCCTATAAACCCCATTGGACCCATTGGACCCCATTAACCCAGAGCAAGGGGGCGTGTCCTGTGCTGGCCCCGCCCCCTGCAGCAAACCCCTGCCTGCGGCCCCCTGGCACCCAATAGAGCCCATAGAGACCTATAGGAACCCATAGAGCCCTATAGGAACCCCATAGAGACCTATAGGAACCCATAGAGCCCTATAGGAACCCATAGAGCCCTATAGGAACCCATAGAGCCCTATAGGAACCCCATAGAGACCTATAGGAACCCATAGAGCCCTATAGGAACCCATAGAGCCCTATAGGAACCCATAGAGCCCTATAGGAACCCATAGAGACCTATAGGAACCCATAGAGCCCTATAGGAACCCATAGAGCCCTATAGGAACCCATAGAGCCCTATAGGAACCCATAGAGACCTATAGGAACCCTATAGAGCCCTATAGGAACTCATAGACACCTATAGGGACCCATAAACCCCCCATAGCCCCCCACAGACCCCCCATACACATGCATAGACCCCATAGCTCCTCATATACCTCTGTAACCCTCACATAGACCCATATAAATCCACTTAGCTCCTCATAGAACCTCCATAGACTCCTATAGCCCCTCCATAGACTCCTATAGCCCCTCATAGATCCCCATAGATGCCCATAGACTCCCATAGACTTCTCCATAGATACCCTTATCCCCCTCATATCCCCCCATATTCCCCCATATCCCCCCATATCCCCCATACGCCCCTCATATCCCCCCCATAGACCCCCCATAGACCCCCTATATCCCCCCCATATCCCTCTATAGACTCCCCATTCCCCCCCATATCCCCCCATCCCCCCATAGACCCCCATACACCCCATATCCTTTATATCCCCCCCATACCCCCCTCATATCCCCCCATATCTCCCCATAGACCCCCATAGGAGCCCTATATCCCCCCATAGACCCCCATAGGAGCCCCATAGAGACCCATAGACCCCCATAGACCCCCATAGGAGCCCCATAGAGACCCATAGACCCCCATATCCCCCCCATAGACCCCCCATAGGAGCCCCATAGACCCCCATAGACCCCCATAGACCCCCATAGACCCCCCATAGACCCCCCATAGACCCCCATAGACCCCCATAGACCCCCATAGACCCCCATAGACCCCCATAGACCCCCCATAGACCCCCCATAGACCCCCATAGACCCCCATAGACCCCCATAGACCCCCATAGACCCCCATAGACCCCCCATAGACCCCCATAGACCCCCATAGACCCCCCATAGACCCCCCATAGACCCCCATAGACCCCCATAGACCCCCATAGACCCCCATAGACCCCCCATAGACCCCCATAGACCCCCATAGACCCCCATAGACCCCCATATCCCCCCCATAGACCCCCCATAGACCCCCATAGACCCCCATAGAGCCCCATAGACCCCCATAGAGCCCCATAGACCCCCATAGACCCCCATAGACCCCCCATAGACCCCCATAGACCCCCATAGACCCCCATAGACCCCCATAGACCCCCATAGACCCCCCATAGACCCCCATAGACCCCCATAGACCCCCATAGACCCCCCATAGACCCCCATAGACACCCATAGACCCCCCATAGACCCCCCATAGACCCCCATAGACCCCCATAGACCCCCATAGACCCCCATAGACCCCCCATAGACCCCCATAGACCCCCATAGACCCCCATAGACCCCCATATCCCCCCCATAGACCCCCCATAGACCCCCATAGACCCCCATAGAGCCCCATAGACCCCCATAGAGCCCCATAGACCCCCATAGACCCCCATAGACCCCCCATAGACCCCCATAGACCCCCATAGACCCCCATAGACCCCCATAGACCCCCATAGACCCCCCATAGACCCCCATAGACCCCCATAGACCCCCATAGACCCCCCATAGACCCCCATAGACACCCATAGACCCCCATCCCCCCCATCCCCCCCATGCCTCCCTCCCATTGCCGCAGCTGGAGGTCGCCCTGGACGCTGTTCACCGCCGCCCCCCCCCCCGCCCCCCCCACCCCCCCCCCGGCGCGAGGACATCGTGGACACCATGATCTTCCGGCCACGTGACCTGGTCCTGCTGCGCCTGCGGGATGTGGACATGGCCTTCACCTGCAGGGGTGCGCTATGGGGCGGCTATGGGGGTCTATGGGGCTCCTATGGGGGTCTATTGGGGTCTATGGGGCTCTATGGGGCGGCTATGGGGCTCTATTGGGGTCTATGGGGGTCAATGGGGCGGCTATGGGGGTCTATGGGGCTCCTATGGGGGTCTATTGGGGTCTATGGGGCTCTATGGGGCGGCTATGGGGCTCTATGGGTCTCTATGGGGTTCCTACAGGGGTCTGTGGGGTTCTATTGGGGTCTATGGGGCTCTATGGGGTCTATGGGGCTCCTATCGGGGTCTATGGGGCTCTATCGGGGTCTATGGGGCTCCTATAGGGGTCTATGGGGCTCCTGTTGGGGTCTACGGGGCTCTATGGGGCTCCATGGGGATCCTATTGGGTTCTATAGGGCTCCTATAGGGGTCTATGGGGCTCTATTGGGGTCTATGGGGCTCTATAGGGGTTTATGGGGCTTCTATTGAGGTCTATGGGGCTCTATTGGGGTCTATGGGGGTCTGTGGGGGGTCTATGGGGCTCTATATGGTTCTATGGGGCTCTATGGGTGTCTATGGGGCTCCTATTGGGATCTATGCAGCTCTATAGGGGTCTATGGGGGTCTATGGGGGGTCTGTGGGGTTCCTAAGGGGGTCTATGGGGGTCTACGGGTGTCTGTGGGGGTCTATGGGGGGCTATGGGGCTCCTATAGGGGTCTATGGGGCTCCTATAGGGTTCTATGGGGTTCCTAAGGGGGTCTATGGGGCTCCTATTGGGGTCTATGGGGCTCCTATTGGGGTCTAAGGGGCTCTATTGGGGTCTATGGGGCTCTATAGGGGTCTATGGGGCTCTATAGGGGTCTGTGGGGCTCTATAGGGGTCTGTGGGGCTCTGTGGGGGTCTATGGGGCTCCTATTGGGGTCTATGGGGGGCTCTGGGGGGTTTATGGGGCTCCTATTGGGGTCTATGGGGCTCCTATAGGGGTCTGTGGGGTGTCTATGGGGCTCTATGGGGCAGCTATGGGGTAATATTGGGGTTTATGGGTCTCTATGTGGCTCTATGTGTTTCTATGGGTCTCTATGGGTCTCTATGGGTCTCTATGGGTCTCTATGTGTCTCTATGGGTCTCTATGGGTCTCACTGTGTCTCTATGGGTCCAGGCAGGTTCCCAGAGCTCGGCCTGCGCCTCAATGGGCAGCACAGGGAGAAGCCTCTGCAGCGCTGGGAGGGGGGGGATGGTGCCTGTGATGAGTACGACCTCGATTCGGACCTGGTGAGCCCCAAAACGGCTTAAAACACCCCAAAAATGGCTTAAAACACCCCAAAAATGGCTTAAAACACCCCAAAAACGGCCTAAAACACCCCAAAAATGGCTTAAAACACCCCAAAAATGGTCTCAAACACCCCAAAATGGCTTAAAACACCCCAAAAATGGTCTCAAACACCCCAGAAATGGCTTAGAACACCCAAAAAATGGCTTAAAACACCCCAAAACGGCATCAAACACCCCAAAAACGGCTGAAAACAGCCCAAAAATGGCTTAAAACACCCCAAAATGGCTTAAAACATCCCCAAAAAAGGCTTAAAATGGCTTAAAACATCCCCAAAATGGCTTAAAACACCCCAAAGATGGCTTAAAACACCCTGAAAATGGCTTAAAACACCCCCAAAAATGGCTTAAAACACCCCCAGAATGGCTTAAAACACTCCAAAATGGCTCAAAACACCCCAAAAATGGCCTGAAACGCCCCAAAAATGGCCTCAAACTCCCCCAAAACAGCCTCAAACACCCCAAAAATGGCTTAAACTTCCCAAACTGGCTTAAAATACCCCAAAACCAGCCTCAAACACCCACAAAATGGCTTAAAACACCCCAAAAATGGCCTAAACCAAAATTCCTCTTTTCCCCCCCAAAATTCCTGTTTCTATCTAAAATTCTCATTTTTCACCCCAAAATTCCCCTTCCCCCCAAATCCTCATTTTTCTCCTCAAAATCTCTCTTTCTCCCTTAAAATCCCCTGGATTTACCCGAAATCTCTCTTCTTCACCCCAAAATCCCTTTTTCCATCCCCTAAAATCCACTGTTTTTACCCCAAATTCCTATTTTCCCCCCAAAATCTCCCTTTTTCCTCCAAATCCTCATTTTTCCTCCTAAAATCCCCCTTTTCCCCAAAAAATCCCGTTTTTACCCAAAATCTCTCTTTTTCACCCCAAAATCCCTTTTTTCCCCTAAATCCTAATTTTTCCCCCCAAAATCCCCCTTTCTCCCCCCAAAATCCCTTTTCCCCCCAAAATCCTCACTTTTCCCCCTTTCCCCCCCCCCAAACTGCCCCTTTTTACCCAAAATCCCTCTTTTTCACCCCAAAATCCCACTTTTTCCCTAAAATCCCCCTTTTTCCCCCAAATTCTCGTTTTTCCTTCTAAAATCCCCCTTTTCCCCCCAAAATCCTCACTTTTCCCCCAAAATTCCCCTTTTCCCCCTCCAAACTGCCCCTTTTTACCCAAAATCCCCCTTTTTCACCCCAAAATCCCACTTTTTACCCAAAATCCCTCTTTTTCACCCCAAAACGGGCAGTCCAACGGCTGGGACCCCACTGAGATGTTCCGCTTCAATGAGGAGACCTACGGGGTCAAGACCACCTACGACAGCAGCCTGGCCTCCTACACGTAAAAAACCTCATTTTTGGGGCATTTTGGGCGGATTTCACCAATTTTGGGCATTTTGGGGCATTTTGGGGTGATTTGGGCATTTTGGGGGCGTTTTTTGCTGTTTTGGGGCGGTTTTGGTCTCTTTGGGGCTCTTTTGGGTTGGGTTGGGGTGGATTGGACCCATTTTGGGGCATTTTGGGGTGGTTTTGGTGGTTTTGGCTATTTTTGGAAGTCTTTGGGGGCAATTTTGGGTGGATTGGGGAGTTTTTGGGTGGTTTTGGGACTTTTGGGGTGGTTTTGGGTATTTTGGGGTGGTTTTGGCCATTTTATGGCCTTTTTCCCTGGTTTAGGCTGTTTTCGGGCTGCTTTTTGGCTATTTTCAGGTCATTTTTTACCATTTTGGGCTGTTTTGGGACTGGTTATGGGCATTTTTTTGGGTCATTTTTGACCGGTTTTGCTACTGGTTTTGGATAGTTCTGCCTTGATTTTGACTGATTTTGGCCATTTTTGGGTCATTTTAAGGCTGCTTTTGCCTGGTTTTGGTTGGTTTTTGGCCGTTTTCAGACTTATTTTCTTATTTTTGGCTGGTTTTGGTACTTTTTTTGCACATATTTCCCTGGTTTTGGCCGTTTTGGAGCTGTTTTGTGTGGTTTTGGGTAGTTTTGCCTGGTTTTTCCCATTTCTGCCATTTTTGGCCCATTTTGGCCCATTTTTGTTTGGTTTTTCCCCATTTTCGCCATTTTTTGCCTATTCTCAGTCCATTTTCAGCCCATTTTGCCTGTTCCTGCCCATTTTTTTCCCATTTTTTCCCATTTTTTGCCCATTTTTGCTGTTGTTTGCCCATTCTTGCCCATTTTCGTCCCATTCTTGCCCGTTCTTGCTCATTCTCAGCCCATTTTCGGCCCATTCTTGCCCATTTTCAGCCCATTTTTGCCCATTTTTGGCCTATTTTTGCCCATTTTCAGCCCATTTTTGCCCATTTTTTTCCCATTTTTTCCCATTTTTGCCTATTTTTGGCCCATTCTTGCCCATTTTCAGCCCATTTTTGCCCATTTTTGGCCTATTTTTGCCCATCTTCAGCCCATTTTTGCCCATTTTTGTGCCATTTTTGCCCATTTTTCCCCATTTTTGGCCTATTTTTGCCCATTTTTGTGCCATTTTTGCCCATTTTCCCCCATTTTTGCCCATTTTCCCCCATTCTTGCCCATTTTCAGCCCATTTCCCCCCATTCTCCCCCAGTGTCCCGCTGCGGCGCCAGGACTCGGCCGCGTTCCGGCAGCGCGAGGCTCGAGCGGCGGCTCTAGCGCGAGAGATTGAGGCCAGTCCCCAGCACAGGCTGCGAGCGGCGGCCGAGGACATGGAGGAGGCGCCGGAGGGGACCCAGGACAGGAGGTGAGCACTGAACGGACCCAAAAACAGGGGAAATGAGCCCAAAATCGGGGAAAATGACCCGAAAATCATGGAAATTGACCCCAAAATCGTGGAAATCGGCCCAAAATTCATGGGAATCGGCCGAAAATTGGGCAAAATCGACCCAGAAATCATGGGAATTGACCCAGAAATCATGGGAATAGACACAAAATTCGTGAAAATTGACCCAAAAGTCATGGAAACTGACCCCGAAATCAGGGAAACTGACCCGAAATCAGGGAAACTGACCCAAAAATCAGGGAAATCGACCCAAAAATCATGGAAATCGACCCAAAAATCATGGAAATCGACCCAAAAATCATGGAAATCGACCCAAAATTGGTGGGAATCGACACAAAATTCATGGGAATTGACCCAAAATTCGGGGAAATTGACACAAATTTGAGGGAAATTGACCTGAAATTCGTGGAAATTGACCCAAAAATCATGGGAATCAACCCAAAAATCATGGAAATCGACCCAAAATTGGTGGGAATCGACCCAAAATTGTGGGAATTGACACAAAATTGGGCAAAATCGACACAAAATTTGTGGGAATCAACACGAAATTGGGGGAAATTGACCCAAAATTCATGGGAATCGACCTGAAATTTGTGGAAATTGACCCAAAAATCATGGGAATCGACCCCAAAATCATGGAAATCGGCCCAAAAATCATGGGAATTGACCCAAAAATCATGGAAATCAACCCAAAATTGTGGGAATTGACACAAAATTCATGGGAATTGACCCAAAATTCGGGGAAATTGACACAAATTTGGGGGAAATCGACCTGAAATTTATGGAAATTGACCCAAAAATCATGGAAATTGACCCCAAATTTGTGGGAATCGACACAAAATTCGTGGGAATTGACCCAAAATTCATGGAAGTCGACACGAAATTGGGGGAAATAGACCCAAAATTGGAGAAAATCGACCCGAAATTAATGGAAATCAACCCAAAGTTGATGGAAATGGACCAAAATCCATGGAAATTGACCCAAAATTGGGTAAAATTGACCCAAAGTTTGGCAAAATTGGCACAAAATTGGCAGAAAACACAAAATTGGGTGAAATTGTCGCAGAATTAGGCAAAATCGACCCAAATTTGGTCAACCCCCCCCCAAAATTGAGCAGAATCAACCCAAAACCGCTCAAAACTGAGCAAATAGCCCCAAAATCACCTGAAATGAGCCCAAAACGTTTGACCCCTCCCCCCTTTCCCATTGCAGGGACCCCAAGTTCCCACCCCTCCCCCAACGGCCGCGGGGGGGGCTCCGCTGCTCCCCCAGGGGGGGAGGGGCCCCCAGGCCCCCCGGGGGGGGCGGGGCCGGAAGTGCCCCTCCCCCACCCCGAGGCCCCGCCCCCCACTCGGAGCCGGGGGTCAATGGAGGTGAGAGGGGGAGGGGCTTGAAGGGGAGGGGCTTAAGGAGGGGGAGGGGCTTAAAAGAGGGGGAGGGGCTTAGAGGGGGAGGGGTTTAAAGGAGGGGGGGCTTAAAGGGGGAGGGGTTTTAAAGGGGGAGGGGCTTAGAGGGGGAGGGGTTTAAAGGAGGGGGGGCTTAAAGGGGGAGGGGTTTAAAGGGGGAGGGGCTTAAAGGGGGAGGGGTTTAAAGGGGGAGGGGCTTAGAGGGGGAGGGGCTTAAAAGGGGGGAGGGGGTTTGAAGAGGGGGAGGGGCTTAAATGGGAGGGGCTTAAAGGAGGGGGAGGGGCTTAAAGGAGGGGAGGGGCTTAAAGGAGGGGAGGGGCTTAAAGGGGGAGGGGCTTAAAAGGGGAGGGGCTTAAAAGAGGGGAGGAGCTTAAAGGAGGGGAGGGGCTTAAAGGAGGGGAGGGGCTAAAGGAGGGGAGGGGCCAAAGGGGGAGGGGCTTAAAGGAGGGGGAGGGGCTTAAAGGGGGAGGGGCTTAAAGGAGGGGGAGGGGCTACAGTGAAGCCCCTCCCCCCACTCTGTGTCCCCTCCCCCCTTTAGGCCCCTCCCCCAAGGCCCAGCGACCCCCCCG
The DNA here is from genome assembly GCF_012275295.1 of Melopsittacus undulatus. Taxonomy (NCBI): domain Eukaryota; kingdom Metazoa; phylum Chordata; class Aves; order Psittaciformes; family Psittaculidae; genus Melopsittacus; species Melopsittacus undulatus. Next base: position 178,724 of record NW_022993941.1, on the reverse strand, counting down.
TGGGGGGAAGGGCAGCGGAGGGGGGTGCCCATCCCCCACCCCTGGTGAGAAGGGGGGGAGGGGGGTGGGGGTTATGGGGGATCTATGGGGTGGTTATGGGGTGGTTATGGGGTGATTATGGGGTGGTTATAGGGGGTGTGGGGTGCTTATATGGCATGTATGGGGTGGTTATGGGGCACTTATGGGGCATCTATGGGGTGGTTATGGGGGATGTGGGGTACTTATGGGGCTGCTCTGGGGTGGCTATGGAGCACTTATGGGGCTGCTGTGGGGTTGTTATGGGGCAGTTATGGGGGGTGTGGGGTACTTATGGGGCTAGTATAGGGTTGCTATGGGGCACTTATGGGGCTGCTGTGGGGTGGTTATGGGCAGTTACAGGGTACTTATGGGGCATCTATGGGGTGGTTATGGGGGGTGTGGGGTACTTGTGGGGCTGCTATGGGGTGGCTATAGGGCACTTATGGGGCCACTGTGGGGTGGTTATGGGCACTTATGGGGCGGTTACAGGGCACTTATGGGGCATCTATGGGGTGGTTATGGGGCACTTATAGGGCATTTATGGGGTGGTTATGGGGGGTGTGGGGTACTTATGGGGCTGCTATGGGGTGGCTATGGGGCACTTATGGGGCATCTATGGGGTACTTATGGCGCATCTATGGGGTGCTTATGGGGCACTTATGGGGCCGCTATGGGGTGGTTAAGGGGGTGTGGGGGGGGGTCTATGGTGTGGGGGAGGGGCCATAACTCACTCTCTCCCCCCCCCCCCCCTCCCCCCCCCAGCCCCCCGCCTGCCCCTCCCCCGCTCCCCCAAGCCCAGCCCCTCCCCCATCCCGGACCCCTCACCCACCCCCCCTCCCGCCGTGGGGGAGGGGCCTCCCCCTCCCCCCCACCTCCCCCTGCCCCTCCCCCCCCCTTTCCCCCTCCCCCCACCCAGGTCCTGCCCCTCCCCCCCCCGGCTCGGACCTCGCGGGACCCACAGAGCCCCCCCGCAAAGGTGAGGGGGGGGAGGGGCCTTTGACCCCCAAGTGACCCCATTGTGACCCCCAAGTGACCCCATTGTGACCCCCATGTGACCCCCAAGTGACCCCATTGTGACCCCCATGTGACCCCCAAGTGACCCCATTGTGACCCCCATGTGACCCCCAAGTGACCCCGTTGTGACCCCCAAGTGACCCCATTGTGACCCCCATGTGACCCCCAAGTGACCCCATTGTGACCCCCATGTGACCCCCAAGTGACCCCATTGTGACCCCCAAGTGACCCCATTGTGACCCCCATGTGACCCCCAAGTGACCCCATTGTGACCCCCATGTGACCCCGTTGTGACCCACAAGTGACCCCCACTTTTGGGGTTCCCCCCCCCCCCCCCCCCCCCCCCCCCCCCCCCAGGTCCATCAGAGCAGCAGCGGAACCAGTTGGAGGAGCTGAGGAAGTTTGGGGCCCAGTTTAAGGTGTGGGGCACTTATGGGGCAGCTATGGGGTACTTATGGGGCAGGTACGGGGTGTGTGGGGCACTTATGGGGCAGCTATGGGGTACTTATGGGGCAGGTATGGGGTGTGTGGGGCACTTATGGGGCAGCTATGGGGTACTTATGGGGCAGGTACGGGGTGTGTGGGGCACTTATGGGGCAGCTATGGGGTACTTATGGGGCAGGTATGGGGTGTGTGGGGCACTTATGGGGCAGCTATGGGGTACTTATGGGGCAGGTACGGGGTGTGTGGGGCACTTATGGGGCAGCTATGGGGTACTTATGGGGCAGGTATGGGGTGTGTGGGGCACATATGGGGCAGTTATGGGGTACTTATGGGGCAGGTATGGGGTGTGGGGCACTTATAGGTTACTTATGGGGCAGGTATGGGGTGTGTGGGGCACATATGGGGCAGTTATGGGGTACTTATGGGGCAGGTATGGGGTGTGGGGCACTTATAGGTTACTTATGGGGCAGGTACGGGGTGTGTGGGGCACATATGGGGCAGTTATGGGGTACTTATGGGGCAGGTATGGGGTGTGGGGCACTTATAGGTTACTTATGGGGCAGGTATGGGGTGTGTGGGGCACCTATGAGTTACTTATGGGGCAGCTCTGGGGTACTTATGGGGTGTGTGGGGCACTTATGGGGCAGGTATGGGGTGTGTGGGGCACTTATGGGGCAGCTATGGGGTACTTATAGCGTAGGTATGGGGTGTGGGGCATTTATGGGTTACTTATGGGGCTGATATGGGGTGTGTGGGGCACTTATAGGTTACTTATGGGGCAGATATGGGGTGTGTGCGTTACTTATGGGGCACCTATAGGGCGTATGGGTCTCTTATGGGGCAGGTATAGGGTTGTGAGTCACTTATGGGGCACCTATGGGTTCCTATGGGGCAGGTATGGGGTGTTTGGGTCACTTATGGGGCAGGTATAGGGTTGTAAGTCACTTATGGGGCACCTATGGGTTCCTATGGGGCAGGTATGGGGTGCTTGGTTTATTTATGGGGCAGGTATGGGATGTGTGGGTCCCTTATGGAGCATCTATGGGTTACTTATGGGGCAGGTATGGGATGTGTGGGGCACTTATAAGGTATCTATGGGTTACTTATGGGGCAGGTATGGGGTATGTGGGGCACTTATGGGGCAGCTATGGGGTACTTGGGGAGGTATAGGGGTGTGAGGCACTTATAGGTTACTTATGGGGCAGATATGGGGTGTGTGGGGCACCTATGAGTTACTTATGGGGCAACTATGGGGTGTGTTGGTCACTAATGGGGCAGGTATAGGGTTGTGAGTCACTTATGGGGCACCTACAGGTTTCTATGGGGCAGCTATGGGGTGTTTGGGTCACTTATGGGGCAGGTATGGGATGTGTGGGTCCCTTATGGAGCATCAATGGGTTACTTATGGGGCAGGTATGTGATGTGTGTGTCACTTATGGGGCAGGTATAGGGTTGTGAGTCACTTATGGGGCACCATTAGGGTTCCTATGGGGCAGGTATGGGGTGTTTGGGTCACTTATGGGGCAGGTATGGGATGTGTGGGTCCCTTATGGAGCATCAATGGGTTACATATGGGGCAGGTATGTGATGTGTGTGTCACTTATGGGGCAGGTATAGGGTTGTGAGTCACTTATGGGGCACCTATGGGTTCCTATGGGGCAGCTATGGGGTGTTTGGGTCACTTATGGGGCAGGTATGGGATGTGTGGGTCCCTTATGGAGCATCAATGGGTTACATATGGGGCAGGTATGTGATGTGTGTGTCACTTATGGGGCAGGTATAGGGTTGTGAGTCACTTATGGGGCACCATTAGGGTTCCTATGGGGCAGGTATGGGGTGTTTGGGTCACTTATGGGGCAGGTATGGGATGTGTGGGTCCCTTATGGAGCATCAATGGGTTACATATGGGGCAGGTATGTGATGTGTGTGTCACTTATGGGGCAGGTATAGGGTTGTGAGTCACTTATGGGGCACCTATGGGTTCCTATGGGGCAGCTATGGGGTGTTTGGGTCACTTATGGGGCAGCTATGGGGTGTGTGGTCCCTTATAGAGCATCTATGGGTTACTTATGGGGCAGGTATGGGGAGTGTGGGGCACTTATAGAGCATCTATAGGTTATTAATGGGGCAGGTATAGGGCATGTGGGTCTGTTATGGGGCATCTATAGGTCACTTATGGGGCAGGTATGTGGCATGTGGGTCACTTATGGGTCCTATGTGTCTCTGCCCCCCCCAGCTCCAGCCCAGCAGTGCCCCCCAGGACCCCCCCCCCCTCGGAGCCCCTCCCCCCACCTCGCAGTGGCCCCTCCCCCCCCGCAGCCCCCCCCGAAGCACAAGGGGGGGGAGGGGCCGGGACCCCCCCGGGGACCCCCCAGGACAAGGATGAGTGAGTGGGGGCGGGGCTTAAAGGGGGGCGGGGCTAAAGGGAAGGGGAGGGGCTAAAGGGAAGGGGTGGGGCTTAAAGGGGGCGGGGCTTAAAGGGAGGGGGTGGTGGCTTGGAGGAAGGGGCGGAGCTAAAGGGAGGGGCGGAGCTAAAGGGAGGGGCGGAGCTAAAGGGAGGGGTGGTGCTTAAAGGGGAGGGGGTGGGGCTTAAAGGGGAGGGGGCGGGGCCAAAGAGAGGGGGCGGGGCTAAAGGGATGGGTGGTGCTTAAAGGGGAGGGGCTTAAAGAAGGGGAGGGGGCGGGGCTAAACGGAGGGGGTGGGGCTTAAAGGAAGGGGCGGGGCTAAAGAGAGGGGATGGGACTTAGATGAAGGGGCGGGGCTTAAAGGGAGGGGGTGTGGCTTAAAGGAAGGGGGCGGGGCTTAAAGGAGGGGCGGGGCTAAAGGGAAGGGGCGTGGCTTACAGGGAGGGGGCGGGGCTAAAGGGAGGGGGTGGGGCTTAAAGGGGACTATTTTAGCCCTAAAACCCCCATTCTTGGGCTCTTTCTCCCCGTTTTTGAGGGTGCCAAGTGTGGGGAGGGGCGTCTCAAGCCCCTCCCCCCCTCATTAGCATATAATTAATGCCTAATTAATTGTTAATTAATCCCTTATAGGCAAGTGAAGAAGTCGACGCTGAACCCCAATGCCAAGGAGTTCAACCCTTCCAAGCCCCTATTGGCTGTGGTGAGGGGAGAGGGGGCGGGGCTTAAAGGGGGGGAGGGGCTTAAGGGGGTGATGACCCCACCCCCTTTAACCCCTCCCCCTTTCCCCTCCCCCATAGGGCAAAGCTGCTGCCCCCCCATCACCGGGGCCCCGCCTCCACCCCTCCCCCACCCTGGGGGTCATGACCCCGCCGGGGGCGGGGCAAGGTGGGGGGGGAGGGGCCGGAGGAGGAGGAGGAGGGGGGGGAGGGGCGGGCAGCATCTATGCCCCTCCCCCGCCCTATATCTCCTATATCCCTCAGCTGCATGTGCAGGTAAAGCCCCTCCCCCACCTAAGCCCCTCCCCCCATTTTAAGCCCCTCCCCCCACCCCTTTAAGCCCCTCCCCCATCCCTTTCTCTTTCAGGCCCCCCAAATGTACCCGTATCCTGTGGCCACCCCCCCACAAGGCAAATACAGGGGGGGTAAAGGTGAGTGGCCCCTCCCCCACCCCCATATGACCCCCCTATTGCCCCTCCCCCCACGATATAACCCCCCTATTGCCCCTCCCCCCACGATATAACCCCCATATCATCTCTCCCCCCACGGTACAACCCTTATATCGCCCCTCCCCCCACGATATAACCCCCATATCGCCCCTCCCCCCACGATATAACCCCCATATCGCCCCTCCCCCCACGATATAACCTCCCTATCTCCTCTCCCCCCACGATATAACCCCCCTATCTCCCCTCCCCCCACGATATAACCCCCCTATTGCCCCTCCCCCCTCGATATAACCCACATATTACCCCTCCCCCCATAATATAACCCTCCTATCGCCCCTCCCCCCACGATATAACCCCCATATCGCCCCTCCCCCCATGATATAGCTCCTCTATTGCCCCTCCCCCACGATATAACACTCATATCGCCCCTCCCCCCACGATAGAACCCCCCTATTGCCCCTCCCCCATCTCGCCCCTCCCCCCTCTGACCTGTTTATGCCCCTCCCCCCCCTTTCTCAACAGGTTCCCTCCCCCCACCACCTCAGCGCTCGGAGCAGCCTCACGCCCCTCCCCCCCCCGCCCCTCCCCCCTCGGCCTCCGCCCCTCCCCCACCTCCCTTGGTGCCCGTGGCCGCCCCTCCCCCACCCCCCCCTCCCCCCCATTACTCCCAGTACATCTCCTATGGACCCCCGCAGGCCTTCCGGGGGGGGCAGGCGCTCGTGCAGCCCCTCCCCCACTACCCGTCACAGGTAAGGGGGGGGGGGGGAGGGGCGATATGGGGGTCATATGGTGGGGGGATGGGCGATATGGGGGTTATATCGTGGGGGGAGGGGCAATAGGGGGGTTATATCGTGGGGGGAGGGGCGATATGGGGGCTATATCGTGGGGGGAGGGGCGATATGGGGGCTATATCGTGGGGGGAGGGGTGATATGAAGGTCATATTGTGGGGGGAGGGGCGATATGGGGGTTATATCGTGGGGGGAGGGGCGATATGGGGTTATATCGTGGGGGGAGGGGTAATGGGGGGTCCTATCATGGGGGGAGGGGCGATATGGGGGTCATATCGTGGGGGGGAGGGGCGATATGGGGGTTATATCGTGGGGGGAGGGGCGATATGGGGAGTATATCATAGGGGGAGGGGCGATATGGGGGTTATATTGGGGGAGGGGTGATATGGAGATCACATGACCTCAATCCCCCTCCCCCCCCCCCCATTCAGGCCGTGTTCACCCCCCTGCTCCCCGGCAGCCCCCGCCTGCACCCCTCCCCCACCCTGGTGTCCTCCGCCGCCCCTCCCCCACCCCAGTTCCCCCCCGGCGACCAATCAGGAGCCCCGCAGGCCCTATATGGTGAGTGAAGCCCCTCCCCCCCATTAAACCCCTCCCCCCATTAAGCCCCTCACCCCATTAAGCCCCTCCCCCCACCCCATTAAGCCCCTCCCCCATCTCTGACTCTGCCCCTCCCCCCACAGCCGCCGTCCATCAGCCCTTCCCCCCCCCAGCGCCGGCCGGGAACCCACCGCCCCCCCCCCCCAAGCCAGGTAATGGGGGGGAGGGGCTTAATGTGGGGGGAGGGGCTTAATGTGGGGGGAGGGGCTTAATGTGGGGGGAGGGGCTTAAATTGGGATGGGCTTAATGTGGGGGGAGGGGCTTAATGGGGGGAGGGGCTCAATGTGGGGGAGGGGCTTAAATGGGGGAGGGGGTTAATGTGGGGGGAGGGGCTTAATGTGGGGGGAGGGGCTTAAATTGGGGGATGGGCTTAATGGGGAGGGGCTTAAATTGGGGGGGAGGGGCTCAATGTGGGGGAGGGGCTTATGGAGAGGGGGAGGGGCCTCTTGTGGCCCCTCCCCCTCTGACCCCTCCCCCTCCCCTCCCCCACAGGGAGGTCAGCAGCCGCCATTGTTCCCCCCGGCCCCTCCCCCCCCCGGCGCCCCCTCCCCCCAGGGCAGCTTCGCCCAACCCCCCCCCGCCCCTCCCCCCACCCCGTCCCCCGCCGCCCCTCCCCCACCCCCTCCTCCCCCCCCGCCCCCTCCCCCTCCCCCCGCCCCCTCCGCCCCTCCCCCCCCCAGCGCTGCTGCTGCCGCCGTCTATGCCCTGCACCAGAGCCTGACCCACGGATATGGGGTGGCACATGTGGGGCAGGTGGGGGAGGGGAGATATGGGGGTTATATCGTGGGGGGAGGGGCGATATGGGGGTTATATCGTGGGGGGAGGGGCGATATGGGGGTTATATCGTGGGGGGAGGGGCGATATGGGGGTTATATCGTGGGGGGAGGGGCGATATGGGGGTTATATCGTGGGGGGAGGGGCGATATAGGGCTTATATGAAGGGAGAGGGGCTATACTGGGTTTATATCGGGGGGGGAGGGGTAATATGGGGTTCATATCGTGGGGGAGGGGCGATATGAGGCTTATATTAAAGGGGGAGGGGCAATATGAGGATTATATCGTGGGGGGAGGGGCGATAGGGGGATCATATTGAAGGGGGAGGGGCGATATGGGGGTTATATGGTGGGGGGAGGGGCGATATTGGGGTTATATCGTGGGGGGAGGGGTGAGAGGGGGGTTATATAAAGGGGGGAGGGGCGATATGGGAGTCATATTAAAGGGGGAGGGGTTATAGGGGGGTTATATCGTGGGGGGAGGGGCGATATGAAGGTCATATCGTGGGGGAGGGGCTATAGGGGGGGTTAAGTGAAGGGGGGAGGGGCGACGCTGGTGTCTCCTGACCCCTCCCCCCCCCCAGGCCCACGTTCAGACGGGGCTCGCGGCCGCCCCTCCCCCCCCTCACCCCGGGGCCGCCCATCCCCCCCCCCAGGTGATGCTGCTGCACCAGAGCCACGGGGGGGGGCAGGGGGGGGGCGGAGTCACCCCCGGACCCTTCCCATACATCAGCCACCATCAAGGTGAGGGGGGAGGGGGGACTTGGGGGGCAGGGGGGGCACTTATGGGGCGGGGGGGGCACTTATGGGGCGGGGGGTGTCATGGGTTACAGGGGTCACTTATGGGGCGGGGGGGTCACTTGTGGGGCACAGAATGGTCTCTTATGGGGCAGAATGGTCACTTATGGGGCTGGGGGTGTCAGTTATGGGGCAAATGGTCACTTATGGGGCTGGGGGTGTCATGGGGCAGAGTGGTCACTTGGGTACAGGAAGGTCACTTATGGGGCAGAGGGAGCATTTATGGGGCTTAGGGTGTCATTTATGGGGCAGAGTGATCACTTATGGGGTAGGGGAATGTCACTTATGGGGCTGGGGGTGTCACTTATGGGGCAGGGGGGTCACTAATGTGGCACAAGATGGTCACTTATAGGGCAGAGTAGTCACTTATGGGGTAGGGGAATATCACTTATGGGGTGGGGGGTGTCACTTATGGGGCAGAGTGATCACTTATGGGGTGGGGGGGACACTTATAGGGCAGAGTGGTTACTTGTGGGGCTGTGGGTGTCACTTATGGCACTGGAGATGTCAGTTATGGGGCACAGGAAGATCACTTATGGGGCATGGAGAGTTACTTATGGGGCGGAGGGGGACTTACAGCATTGGGAGCTGTCGCTTATGGGGCAGAGTGGTCACTTATGGGGCTGTGGGTGTCACTTATGGGGCACACGATGGTCACTTATGGGGCAGAGTGATCACTTATGGGGCACACGATGGTCACTTATGGGGCAGAGTGGTCACTTATGGGGCAGGGGGTTCACTTATGGGTCCAGGTCTATCACTTATGGGTCGCCCCCCATTAACCCTCCCCCCCCATCTCCTTTCCAGTCCAGTCCCAGCAGCTCCAGTTCCACCCCCCGGGCAACTGAGGCCGCCCCCCAAGTGGCTTCTCCTGCCCCCCAAGTGTGGGGCTGGAGGCTGGGGGGGGATCTATGGGGCAGAGCTGGGGCCGCCCCTCCCCCCTCCCCCTTTGAAGGGGCTTTTCTATTATTTATAGTGGGGGGAGGGGGGGAGGAAATCATCGAAACGCTGGAAAATGGCCCAAAATGACCCAAAAATGACTAAAAAACACCCCAAAAAGAGTACAAAAATAAAGGTTTTGGTTCATTTTAGGGGGGGGGGGGAGGGGGGGGGGGGAGGGGCTTCATGGGGGGAGGGGTCTATGGGGGGTTCCCCCCCCATATGTGGGTCTCAGCCCCCCAAGTAGGGGATGGAGGGGGGGGGGAGGGGCATCCGCGGCCTCAGGGGAGGGGCCTGTGGGGCAGAGAGAGGGGGAGGGGTGAGGGGGGTCATGACCTCTGAGGTCAGACCCCAGACCCATAGAGCATGCTCAGCCCCCATATAGACACCCATAGACCCCTATAGACCCCCAGAGTCACCCCATAGCCCCCCCCTTATCCCCCCATAGATCCCCATAGACCCCCCATAGAGCCCCATAGACCCTCATAGCCTACCATAGACCCCCGTAGGCCCCCATAGCCCCCCCGTAGCACCCCATAGGCGGCCCATAGAGCCCCATAGCCCCCCCACAGACCCCCCATAGACCCCATAGAACCCCCATAGACCCCTCATAGACCCCCCCATAGAGCCCCATAGACCCCCATATACCCCTCATAGACCCCCATGGACCCCCATAGCCCCCCATTAACCCTCCATAGAGCCCCATAGACCCCCATGGACCCCAAAAGACCCCCCACAGCCCACCCTTAGACCCCCATAGCCCCCCCATAGACCCCCTATAGATCCCCCACACGCACCTCGGGGGGAGGCCGTTCCCGCTGTAGCCGTGGTCGTGCTGAGCTCCCAGCACCCGGAGCCGAGCGGCGGCCACAGCCTCCGGTAACCTCTGCTTGGGGGGGGGCGGAGCCTCCCTGGGACCCATAGAGACCCATAGAGACACATAGAGACACATAGAGACACATAGAGACCCATAGAGACACATAGAGACACATAGAGACACATAGAGACACATAGAGACACATAGAGACAGAGACACATAGAGACCCATAGAGACCCATAGAGACACATAGAGACCCATAGAGACACATAGAGACACATAAGGACCCATAGACCCCATAGACACCCATAGAGACACCACAGACCCCCATTGATCCCCATTACCCCCACTCACCCCTCACACGCCGCCGTCCGCCGCTTGCAGCCGGGGCCGGGATGGGGGGAGGCGCTGCGGACACAACCCCATTAACCCCCCATTAACATCTCATTAACCCCTCATTAACACCTCATTAACCCCTCATTAATTATGCATTCATCCCGCATTAATCACCCCCATTCCTCACCCCCCTCCGCTCCCCTCCGCCTCCATCCGGGTCCCTCCTCGCTGAGGTAACGCTCCGCCCCCGTGCGTGTGCGTGCTGACGCCACCACGTCACTACGTCAGGAGGCCGAAGAAGTATCATGGCGGCGCCCAGCCGCTCTCTCCTCGCTGAGGTAACGCTCCGCCCCCTCTACGCCTAACGTCATGACGTCACTACGTCACCACGTTACGACGTCTGCGGCGGTGTGAGGCCGAAGAAGTGTCATGGCGGCGCCCTCCCCGCTGAGGTAACGCTCCGCCCCCTTTACGTCATGACGTCATGACGTCGGGAAGACGAAGAAGTGTCATGGCGGTGTCTCTCCTTGCTGAGGTAAAGCCCCGCCCCTTTACGTCTTACGTCACGACGCACTGACGTCACGACGTCGGGAGGCCGAACAAGAAGTGTCATGGCGGCGCCCAGCCGCTCTCTCCTCGCTGAGGTAATGCTCCGCCCTTTTGCGCGTGCGTGCTGACGTCACGACGTCATCACGTCGGTGGCTGTGGGAGGACGAAGAAGTGTCATGGCGGGGGTCTCGCTGAGGTAACGCTCCGCCCCCTTTCCCTTCAACGTCATGACGTCACGACGCACTGACGTCACGACGCCGACCAAGAACTGTCATGTCGGCGCCCAGCAGGTCTCCTCACTGAGGTGACGCTCCGCCCCCTTACGTTTACGTGCTGACGTCACAACGTCACGACGCCGTCAGGCCGACCCAGAACTGTCATGGCGGCTCCCAGCCGTTGTCTCCTCGCTGAGGTAACGCTCCGCCCCCTTTACGCTCCAACGTCATGACGTCACGACGCCCTGACGTCACAACGCCGACCAAGAAGTGTCATGGCGGCTCCCAGCCGCCCCTGTGCGGACCCCGCTCCCCCGTTACCGGTACCGGGGGGTGTGAAGCGCTCCCGGCAGCTCCTGCACATGAGCGTCTTGTGCCTCTGCCCCTCCCCCTGCGGACGGTACCTGGCGGCCGGGAACAACTACGGGGAGGTCGCGGTCTTCAGGTGGGACTAGGCCGCAATGGGGCCGCTATGGGGCATGGGCTGCTATGGGGCATGGGCTGCTATGGGGCCGCTATGGGGTCTGCAATGGGGCATGGGCTGCTATGGGGCCGCTATGGGGTCTGCAATGGGGCATGGGCTGCAATGGGGCCGCTATGGGGCATGGGCCGCTATGGGGTATGGGCCGCAATGGGGCCGCAATGGGGCATGGGCCGCTATGGGGCATGGACCGCAATGGGGAATGGAGCGCAATGGGGCATGGAGCGCAATGGGGCATGGGCCGCAATGGGGCCGCTATGGGGTCTGCAATGGGGCCGCTATGGGGCATGGGCCGCAATGGGGTCTATGCCACAATGGGGCTGCTATGGGGCCGCTATGGGGTCGCTATGGGGTCTTCAATGGCCGCTCCCATTCACCCACAGCCTCGCGGCCGCTCTGAGCGCTGAGGCCAAAGAGGAGAGCAAGAGACCGATTGGGGTGTTCCAGGGTCGGTATTCCCGTTATTCCCTAAGGGGGGGTCAGTATTCCCTATGGGGGGGTCGGTATTCCCGTTATTCCCTATGGGGGGGTCAGTATTCCCTATGGGGGGGGCGGTATTCCCGTTATTCCCTATTGGGGGGTCGGTATTCCCAATGGGGGGGGGTATTCCCTATGGGGTTATCGGTATTCCCAGTGTTCCCAATGGGAGGGGGGTCTGGGGTGTTCCCTATGGGATAAGGGTGTTCCTATAGGTCCTAACCCTAACCCACCATTCCCACATTCCCATCCCCATCAATCCCATTATCCCATTCCCACTATTCCCATTACCCCATTCCTATCACTCCTATTATACCATTCCTATCATTCGCATTATCCCATTTCCATCATTCCCATGATCCCATTCCCATCATTTCCATTATCCCCTTCCCCCATACCCATTATCCCGTCATTCCCATGATCCCATTCCCATCATTCCCACCATTCCCATTATCCCATTCCCATCATTCCTATTATCCCTTTCCCCCATTCCCATCATTCCTATTCCCATCATTCCCACCATTCCCATTATCCCATTCCCATCATTCCCACTATTCCCATTATCCCATTCCCACCATTCCCATTATCCCATTCCCATTATCCCACTGTTCCCATTACCCCACAGCCCATCCCGGCCCAGTTTACTCCTTGGCCTCCAGTGACCGGCTCCTGCTCAGCGCTGGGGATGGGGAGGTGAAGGCCTGGGCGTGGCCTGAGCTGGGCAAGAAGGTGAGGCCACGCCCCCTCCTCCCATTGGCCACGCCCCCTCCATTAACCCCGCCCCTTTACCCCCTCCCATTCACTCTCCTTTAGCCCCTTTAAGCCCCTCCCCTTTCCTAGCCCCGCCCACCCTTAAGCCCCTCCCCTTCCTTAGCCCCGCCCACCGCTAAGCCCCGCCCCTTCCCCTGACTCCACCCACTCCATAGGGCACAAGGGAGCTCTGGACCCGGCGGCCTCCATGCAGGTCAGTGACCTTTGAACCCGGGGTGGGAGGGGCTTAATGGGATGGGATTAAAGGGGGAGGGGCTTGAGGAGTGGGAGGGGCTTAAAGGGGAGGGACTTAAATGAGGTGGGAGGGGCTTAAAGGGAAGGGCTTGAATGTGGGAGGGGCTTAAAGGGATGGGCTTGAATGTGGGAGGGGCTTAATGGGGTGGGAGGGGCTTAAAGGGAAGGGTTTAGATGGTAGGAGGTGGGAGGGGCTTAAAGGAGGTGGGCGGGGCTTAAATGGATGGGAGGGGCTTATATGAGGTGGGCGGGGCTTAAAGGAGGTGGGCGGAGCTTAATGTGCCCCTCCCCCCCCATAGGACAAGCCTGGAGGTGCCCGAGATCAACAGCATCCAATTGAACCCCAGGGTGAGAGGGGGGAGGGGTGACCCCCACGTGACCCCCACCCCGTCACGTGACCTCACGTGACGTCACGTGACCCCCGTGTGACGTCACGTGACAGGACAACAGCCTGGTGCTGGCGGGGGGGGACGGAGCCGTGCGGGTGCTGGAGCTGGAGAGCGGGAGCTTCACGGTGATCATGTGACACATGGGAGATCATGTGATACATGGGATAACATGGGATAACATGGGATACATGGGATAACATGGGATATATGGGATAACATGGGATAACATAACATGGGATAACATGGGATATATAGGATAACATGGGATACATGGGATAACATGGGATAACATGGGATAACATGGGATAACATGGGATATATGGGATAACATGGGATAACATAACATGGGATAACATGGGATATATAGGATAACATGGGATATATGGGATAACACAACATGGGATAACATGGGATACATGGGATAACATGGGATATATGGGATAACATGGGATAACATGGGATAACATGGGATAACATGGGATATATGGGATAACATGGGATAACATGGGATACATGGGGTAACATGGGATAACATGGGATACATGGGATAACATGGGATAACATGGGATAACATGGGATACATGGGATAACATGGGATAACATGGGATAATATGGGATACATGGGATAACATGGGATATATGGGATAACATGGGATACATGGGATAACATGGGATATATGGGATAACATGGGATATATGGGATAACATGGGATACATGGGATAACATGGGATATATGGGATAACATGGGATATATGGGATAACATGGGATATATGGGATAACATGGGATAACATGGGATACATGGGATAACATGGGATAACATGGGATACATGGGATAACATGGCATACATGGGATAACATGGGATATATGGGATAACATGGGATATATGGGATAACATGGGATATATGGGATAACATGGGATAACATGGGATACATGGGATAACATGGGATAACATGGGATACATGGGATAACATGGCATACATGGGATAACATGGGATATATGGGATAACATGGGATATATGGGATAACATGGGATATATGGGATACATGGGATAACATGGCATACATGGGATAACATGGGATATATGGGATACATGGGGTAACATGGGATACATGGGATAACATAACATGGAATACATGGGATAACATGAGATGTGCATTACAGGATGTGTATTATGGGATGTATATTATGGGATGTGCATTATGGGGTGTGTAATATGGGCTGAGCATTATGGGATGTCCATTACGGGATGTACATTATGGGATGCATATTAAGGGATGTGTCTTATCGGATGAGCATTATGGGACGTCCATTATGGGATGAGCATTGTGGGATGTATGTTATGGGGTGTATGTTATGGGATGTGACTTATGAGGTGTGTATTATGGGATGTATGTTATGGGGTGTGCATTATGGGATGTACATTATGGGATATCTGTTATCTGATGAGCATTATGGCATGTATATTATGGGATGAGCCTTATGGGATACATATCATGTGCTGATCATTATGGGATGTTCTGCCCCCAGCACGAGCTCCGGGGTCACCGGGACCTGGTTCACTGTCTGGCTCTGCGGGAGCTGCCCCCACATGTGCTGTCGGGGGGGGAGGATGGGACCGTGCGGCTCTGGGGTCAGCCCTGCCCCCATTGCCCCTCCCCCATTACCCCTCCCCCACCCCCATTGCCCCTCCCCCATTACCCCTCCATCCCATTACCCCTCCCCCACTCCACATTGCCCTTCCCCATCCCCCATTGCCCCTCCATCCCATTACCCCTCCCCCACCCATCCCCATTGCCCCTCTATTACCCCTCCCCCACCACCATTACCCCCTCCCATTGCCCCTCCCCCATTACCCCTCCCCCACTCCTATTGCCCCTCCTCCCATTGCTCCTCCCTCTATTGCCCCTCCCCCCCACATCCCCATTGCCCTTCCTCCCATTGCCCCTCCCCCACTCCCATTACCCCTCCCCCATCGCCCCTCCCCCATTGACCCCTTTATCCCCCCCCAGATCTCCGCACTGGGACCCAGGCTCAGGTCATTGAGGTGCACAAGTACGAGGTAAGGGGGAGGGGAAACCCCCAACCCCCACCCCATATCCCCCTATACCCCCCATATCCCCCCCATATCCCCCCCATATCCCCCTATACCCCCCATATCCATCCATACCCCCCCATATCCCCCCATATCCCCCCATATCCACCCCATATCCCCCCATATCCCCCCCATATCCCCCCCATATCCCCCCATATCCCCCCCATATCCACCCCATATCCCCCCATATCCCCCCCATATCCCCCCATATCCACCCCATATCCCCCCATATCCCCCCATATCCCCCCATATCCCCCCATATCCACCCCATATCCCCCCATATCCCCCCATATCCCCCATATCCCCCATATCCCCCCATTGACCCCATATCCCCCCATTCCCATAGGAATGCAGCCGCCCCAACCATGGGAAGTGGATCCGGTGCCTGGCAACGGACTCTGATTGGATGGTGAGGGGGAAGGGGGCGTGGCCAGAGGGAAGGGGGCGTGGCCAGAGGGAGGGGGTGTGGCCAGAGGGGAAGGGGGCGTGGCCAGAGGGGAAAGGGCATTGGCCAATGGGGAGGGAGGGGGCGTGGCTATGCCGGGGGGGGGGGGGGGTGGAGCCATAGGGGGCGTGTCTCAGAGGGCACTGTGATTGGCCAATGGGGATGGAGGGGGCGTGGCTATGACAGAGGGGTGGAGTGTCCTTAGGGCACTGTGATTGGCCAATGGGGGGAAGGGGGCGTGGCTACAACAAGAGGGTGGAGCCATGGAGGGGAAAGGGGGGGGCGCGTCTCGGAGAGCGCTGTGATTGGCCAATGGGGATGCAGGGGGCGTGGCTATGACGGGAGGGGGGGGGGGCATGCCTCAGAGGGCACTGTGATTGGTCAATAGGGAGTGAGGGGGCGTGGCTACACAATGGGGGTGGAGCCAGGGGAGGGGGGGCTGTGATTGGCCATTGGGGAGGCAGGGGGCGTGGTTACACGGGATAAAGGGCTGTGATTGGCCAATGGGGAGGAGGGGGCGTGGCCTGGGCTGACCCCATTGCCGCAGGTGTGCGGGGGGGGCCCAGCCCTCACCCTCTGGCACCTCCGTTCTGTGACCCCCACGACTGTGTTCCCACTGCCCCCCAGGCAGCACCATGCACTGTTCCACCAGGACCTGGTGAGTGTCGGACCCATAGAGACCTATAGAGACACATAGAGACCCATAGAGACCCATAGAGACACATAGAGACACATAGAGACCCATAGAGACCCATAGAGACACATAGAGACACATAGAGACCCCATAGAGACACATAGAGACCCCATAGAGACCCCATAGAGACACATAGAGACACATAAAGACACATAGAGACCCATAGAGACCCCATAGAGACACATAGAGACCCCATAGGGACACATAGAGACACATAGAGACCGCATAGAGACACATAGAGACACATAGAGACACATAGAGACCCATAGAGACACATAGAGACACATAGAGACCCCATAGAGACACATAAAGACACATAGAGACCCCATAGAGACCCATAGAGACCCATAGAGACACATAGAGACCCCATAGAGACCCCATAGAGACCCATAGAGACCCATAGAGACCCCATAGACACACATAGAGACACATATAGATACATAGAGACCATAGAGACCCATAAAGACACATAGAGACCCATAGACTTCATAGAGCCCTATAGATCCCTATGGGGCCCTATAGATCCCTATATACCCACATAGAGCCCTATAGTGTCTTACAGTCTCCTATAGACCTCTATAGATCCCTATGGGTCCCTGTAGTCTCCTCTAGACTCCTAACCCTGTACTCCCCACTGCAGACCAGTATGTACCAGTACAGCCCAGTACGTAACAGTATGAACCAGTATGTACCAGTACATCCCAATATGAACCAGTATGAACTAGTACATGTCCGTATGTCCCAATATGCACTAGTGTGTCCCAGTACGTACCAGCATGTCCCAGTATGAACCAGTACGTACTAGTATGTCCCAGTACATCCCAATATGCCCCAGTTTATCCCAGTACGTACCTGTATAAACTAGTACAGCCCAGTATGAACCAGTACATCCCAGTACGCACCAGTATGAACCAGTACATCCCAGTATGGACCAGTACATCCCAGTACGCACCAGTATGAACCAGTACATCCCAGTATGAACCAGTACATCCCAGTATGAACCAGTACATCCCAGTACGCACCAGTATGAACCAGTACATCCCAGTATGAACCAGTACATCCCAGTACGCACCAGTATGAACCAGTACATCCCAGTATGAACCAGTACATCCCAGTATGGACCAGTACATCCCAGTACGCACCAGTATGACCCAGTATATCCCACCACAGGTACTGGCCGGGGGTCCAGGCCCTGCCCTGCACCAGCTGCAGCTCAGTGGGGAGCTCAGGGGCCGAGTCCCATGTACCCCCCCAGCCCTGAGGTGCCTGTGCCTGAGCCCCCGGCCCCCCGAGCACCAGGTGGGCGGGGCTTCAACAGGGGGCGGGGCTTAAGGGAGTGGGAGGGGCTTAAAGGGTGGGAGGGGCTTCAAAGGGGAGGGGCTTAGGGGTGGGAGGGGTTAAAGGGGGAGGGGCTTAAAGGGATGGGAGGGGCTGTGCTGCCTCAGTCCCCACCCCCCCGAGCACCAGGTGGGCGGGGCTTAAAGGTGGGCGGGGCTTAAAGGTGGGAGGGGCTTCAGCAGGGGGCGGGGCTTGAAGGGTGGGCGGGGCCTCAGCAGTGGGAGGGGCTTCAAAGGGGTGGGAGGGGTTAAAGGGATGGGAGGGGCTTACAGGGGTGGGAGGGGCTTCAAAGGTGTTGGGCGGGGCTTAGGGTGGGAGGGGTAAAAGGGGTGGGCGGGGCTTAGAGGTGGGAGGGGCTTAGAGGTGGGAGGGGCTTAGAGGTGGGAGGGGCTGTGCTGTCTGTGCCTCAGGCCCCCCCCCCCCCGAGCACCAGGTGGGCGGGGCCTATGGGGTGGGAGGGGCTTCAACCGGGGGTGGAGCTTAGGGGGGTGGGAGGGGCTTCGAGAGTGGGAGGGGCTTAAAGGGGTGGGAGGGGCTTCAATGGGGTGGGAGGGGTTAAAGGGGGAGGGGCTTAAGGGGTGGGAGGGGCTTGACTAGAGGGAGGGGCTAGGAGGGGGCGTGGCTTCCCCTAAGCTCCGCCCCCCTCAGGTGCTGACGGTGGCCGGGAACAGCCCCAAGATCGATGTGTTCACCAACCTGGGGTACAGGGCGTTCTCCTTGTGCTTCACGTGACCGCACGGGCACCACGTGACCCACATAGACCCCCTTTTGTAATAAACCTGCTCTTTTGTACCTGTTTTGGGTCGTTTTTGGGGTGAAAAACGGGGTTTTAGGGCAAAAAACGTGGGAATGGGGAGGTTTTACGGCTTTCTTCCGCGCTTTACGGCAGCGCTCCGGACCCCTTCGGCTCTTTACGACTCTTTTCAGCGCTTTACGGCTCCCCCTATGGGCCCCATAGACCCCTATAGATCCCCATTGCAATAAACCTTCTCTTTTTTACCCGTTTCTGGTCGTTTTTGGGGTGAAAAACGGGGTTTTAGGGCAAAAAACGGCGGAATACGGGGTTTTACGACTCTCTTCCGCGCTTTACGGCTCTCCCCTTCGGACACCTTCGGCTCTTTCCGCCGACCGGAAGTGCTTCTGAGGCGACTTCCGGCCGGGCCATGGCGCTGCTGAGGGGGCTCCGAGCGGCGGGTGCGGAACGGGCCCAAAATGGGGCAAAAAGGGCAAAAATCGGCTCAAAATGGGTGAAAAAAGGGGGAAAAAGGGAACGGGAAGGGCCGGGGGGGGGGAGGGGGGAGGGGAGGGGTGAAGGTCATGGGGAGGGAGACCCCAAAAAAGGCGGAATTTGACCCAAAATGGGGGCGGGAGGGGTTGGTGCCCCCACAGAGAGCGGCTTGGGGGGGGGAAATACCATATAGAGGCGCTTATAGACCCCTAAGGCCCTATAGAATCCGTTAATACCCCTATAGAACCCATTGAAACCCGTATAGAACCCATTCATACCTCTATAGATGCCGTTAATACCCTATAGAACC
The DNA here is from genome assembly GCF_012275295.1 of Melopsittacus undulatus. Classification (NCBI taxonomy): domain Eukaryota; kingdom Metazoa; phylum Chordata; class Aves; order Psittaciformes; family Psittaculidae; genus Melopsittacus; species Melopsittacus undulatus. Next base: position 159,400 of record NW_022993941.1, on the reverse strand, counting down.
CGTTAATACACCTATAGAACCCATTAATGCCCCCAAGCCCCCTATAGAACCCATATAGAACCTTCTGTATCCCCTATAGGACCCCTATAGACCCCCATATATCCCTTATATCCCCTATAGAACTTCTATATTCTGTATAGAACCTCCTGTATGCCTTACAGAACCCCCTGTATCCCCTATAGAACCCCCTATATCTGCTCCAGGACTCCTATAGAACCTCCTATATTCCCTATAGGACTCCTATAGATCCCTATATATCCCTTCTATCTCCTATAAAACTTCTATATTTCATATAGAATCTTCTATATCCCCGATATAATCCTTATGTCCCTTATAGGATCCCTATATCCCCTATAGAACCCCCCATATCTCCTATAGAATCTCCTATATCCCCTATAGAACCTCTATAGAACCCTCTATATTTTCTGTAGAACCCCTATATCCCCTATAGAACCCCCTATATCCCCTGTAGAACTCCTATATGCCCTATAGAACCGCTATATTCCCTATAGAACTCATATAGAACCCCATATATCCCTTATATCCCCTATAGAACTCCTATATCCCCCATAGAACCCCTATAGGACCCCTATAGAACCCCATATATCCCCTATAGGACCCTATAGACCCCCCTGACCCACATCTCTTCTCCCCCCAGCTCTCCGCAGCCTGACCTCGGTGAGTGTTACCTATGGGGCCATACGGTCTGGGGGTCACGTGGTCTCACAGGGGTCACGTGGTGTCACAGGGGTCACGTGGTGTCACAGGGGTCACGTGGTCCTATAGGGGTTCTAAGGGGTATAGGGGGGGCTTAAAGGGGTTATGGGGGGATCCATATAGAGGCTATGGGGGGGTCCGTATAGAGTGTATGGGGGGGTCTTAAAGGGTCTACGGGGGTCCCATATAGGGGTTATGGGGGGGTCTTAAAGGGGCCATAGGGATCTTTTAAAGGGGCTATGGGGGGCCCATATAGGGGTTATGGGGGGGGTCAACATAGGGGTTATGGGGGGCCCATATAGGGGCTATGGGGGGGTCTTAAAGGGGCTATGGGGGGCTCTTAAGGGGCAATGGGGATCCCATATGGGGGGGTCTTAAAGGGTCTATGGGGGTCTCATATAGGGGCTATATGGAGCCCATATAGGGGTTATGGGGGGGTCTTCAAGGGGCTATGGGGGGGTCCTAAAGGGGCAATGGTGGGACCCATATGGAGCGTCTTAAAGGGTCTATGGGGGTCCCATATAGGGGCTATACGGGGGGTCAACATAGGGGCTATGGGGGAGTCTTAAAGGGGCTATGGGGGCCCATATAGGGTCTATGGGGGGCACTTTAAGGGGCTATGGGGGGTCTTAAAGGGGCAATGGTGGGACCCATATGGGGGGGGCTTAAAGGGGCTATGGGGGTCCCATATAGGGGCTATGGGGGGGTCTTAAAGGCTCTATGTGGGTCCCCTATAGGGTCTATAGGGCCCTGACCCCCCCCTTTGACCCCCCCCCAGCCCCCCCCATGGCGAGGCCTGGCCGTGGAGGCCAAGAAGGCCTTTGTGAGGGACAGGCCTCACGTGAACGTGGGCACCATCGGCCACGTGGACCACGGCAAGACCACATTGACGGCCGCCATTACCAAGAGTGGGTCCGGAATGGGGGGGGGAGGCAGAAAATGGGGCGAAAAACGGGGTTTTTGGGCAAAAAATGGGGTAAAAAGGGGAGAAAATGGGGGTGGGGGGGGCAAAATGGCGGCCGGCAGGGCGCAAAATGGCCGCCGGGGGGCGCAAGATGGCGGCGGGAGGGGGTGGAAATGGCGTCGAAATAGCCCAAAATGAGCCAAAAATGGGGATTTTTGGGGTCTTTTTGGGGTGAATTGTGGTAAAAAAGGGGTTGGAGCCACCCCCATTGTATTCAATGGGGGGGGCACCCCTATAATGGAGGGGGGGGGTCTCAGAGGGGACAAGATGGCGGCCGGAGGGGGTGAAAATGGCATCAAAACAGCCCAAAATGCCCCAAAAATGGGTTTTTTTTGGGTCAAAAAAGGCAGAAATGGGGTTTTGGGGAACCCCCCATTATCTTTAATGGAGGGGGACCCCTAAAAGGGGGGGGGACACCCCTATAATGGAGGGGGGTCCTCAGAGGGGACAAGATGGCGGCTGCAGCTCCCAAGATGGCCGCCTGAGGGTCTCAAAATGGCATCAAAACAGCCCAAAATGCCCCAAAATGTGGTTTTTTTTTGGGTCAAAAAAGGTAGAATTGGGGTTTTGGGGAACTCCCCCTTATGTTTAATGGGGGGGGGGCACCCCTATAATGGAGGGGGGGGTCTCGGAGGGGACAAAATGGCGGCCGCAGTTCCCAACATGGCCGCCAGAGGGTCTCAAAATGGCGGCCGGAAACCCCCAAACCCCCCTAAAGCTCCCCCAAAATGCCCCAAAAATGGGTTTTTTTTGGGTCAAAACCCCCAAATTGACCCAATTTTACCTTAATTTAAGTCCTGGCGGCCTCGGGTAGTGCCGAATTCCGGCCCTATGAGGAGATTGACAGTGCTCCTGAGGAGAGGGCCCGAGGCATCACCATCAATGCGGCCCATGTGGAGTATGCCACAGCCAAGAGGCACTATGCACACACCGACTGCCCCGGGCACGCCGACTACGTCAAGGTGAGGCAAAAAGGGGCTTTTTTGATGCAAAAATGGGGGTTTTTACCTCAAAAATGGGATTTTTGACCCAAAAATGGGGGGGGTTACCTCAGAAATGGGATTTTTGAGACAAAAATGGGGGTTTTTACCTCAAAAATGGGATTTTTGACACAAAAATTGGGGGGTTACCTCAAAAATGGGATTTTTGACCCAAAAATGGGGGATTTTACCTCAAAAATGGGATTTTTGACACAAAAATTGGGGGGTTTACCTCAAAAATGGGATTTTTGAGACAAAAATGGGGGTTTTTACCTCAAAAATGGGATTTTTGACACAAAATGGGGGATTTTACCTCAAAAATGGGATTTTTGACCCAAAAATGGGGGGGGTTACCTCAGAAATGGGATTTTTGACACAAAAATTGGGGGGTTTACCTCAAAAATGGGATTTTTGACACAAAAATTGGGTTTACCTCAGAAATGGGATTTTTGACACAAAAATGGGGGTTTTTACCTCAAAAATGGGATTTTTGGCCCAAAAATGGGATTTTTGACACAAAAATGGGATTTTTGACCCAAAAATGGGATTTTTGACCCAAAAATGGGGGTTTTTACCTCAAAATGGGTGTTTTAACTTCAAAAATGGCACTTTTTACCTCAGAATTACTTTTTTTAATGCAAAAAATGGCACTTTGATAATGAAAATGACATTTTTTGTCCAAAATTGACACTTTTTACCCCAAAGTTACACTTTTTAGTGCAAAAATGGCGCTTTCTGCCCCATAGCCCAGCCCCATAACCCAGCCCCATAGCAGTGCCCCTAGCCCAGCCCCACATCCCAGCCCCATAGCAATGCACCAGCCCCATAGCCCATCACCATAGCCCAGCCCCATAGGCCAGCCCCACAGCAGTGCCCCATAGCCCAGCCCCATAGCCCAGCCCCACATCTCCTCTGTGCCCCCCAGAACATGATCACGGGCACAGCTCCTCTCTGCCCCATAGCAGTGTCCCAGCCCCACACCCCATCCCCACACCCCATCCCCACACCCCAGCCCCACAGCAGTGCCCCATAGCAATACCCCAGCCCCACATCTCCTCTGTGCCCCCAGAACATGATCACGGGCACAGCTCCTCTCTGCCCCATAGCAGTGTCCCAGCCCCACACCCCAGCCCCATAGCAGTGCCCCATAGCCCAGCCCCACACCCCAGCCCCATAGCCCAGCCCCATAGCAGTGTCCCAGCCCCATAGCAGTGCCCCATAGCAGTGCCCCATAGCAGTGCCCCATAGCAGTGCCCCATAGCAGTGTCCCAGCCCCATAGCCCAGCCCCACATCTCCTCTGCCCCCCAGAACATGATCACGGGCACAGCTCCTCTCTGCCCCATAGCAGTGCCCCATAGCAGTGTCCCAGCCCCATAGCAGTGCCCCATAGCAGTGCCCTATAGCAGTGTCCCAGCCCCACATCCCAGCCCCACATCTCCTCTGCCCCCCAGAACATGATCACGGGCACAGCTCCTCTCTGCCCCATAGCAGTGTCCCATAGCAGTGCCCCATAGCAGTGTCCCAGCCCCACAGCAGTGCCCCATAGCTCCTCTGTGCCCCCCAGAACATGATCACGGGCACAGCTCCTCTCGACGGCTGCATCCTGGTTGTAGCTGCCACCGATGGGCAGATGCCTCAGACCCGAGAGCACCTCCTGCTGGCCAAGCAGGTGTGTGGGGCAGCTATGGGGCGGCTATGGGGCAGCTATGGGGCTGGTGGGGGGGGGGGTCTGGGGGGATATGGGGGGGATATGGGGTCTATGAGGGTCTATGGGCACATTTGGGGCAGATATAGAGGGATATGGGGGGGATATGGGGCAAATATTGGGGTCTGTGGGGCAGATATGGGGGTATATGGGGGGATATGGGGGGATATGGGGGGGATATGGGGGGATATGGGGTGGATATGGGGGGATATAGGGGGGGTATGGGGGGGATATGGGGCGGGTATGGGGGCATATGGGGTGGATATGGGGGGGTATGGGACGGCTATGGGGCAGGTGTGGGGTGGGTATGGGGGGGTATGGGGGGGATATAGAGGGATATGGGTGGATATGGGGGATATGGGGGGGGTATAGGTTGGATATGGGGGCATATGGGGGGGATATGGGGGGATATGAGGGGGGTATGGGGGTCCAGGTATGGTCTTTCTATGGCCTTTTTATGGTCTCTCTATGGTGTCTATGGTCTCTCTATGATCTCTTTGTTATCTCTATGGTGTGTTTGTGGTGTCTCTATGTTCTCTCTATGGTTTCTATGGTGTCTCTATGGTCTCTCTATGGTGTCTCTATGGTGTCTCTATGGTGTCTCTATGATGTCTCTATGGTGTCTCTATGGTCTCTATGATCTCTCTATGGTCTCTCTATGGTTTCTATGGTGCCTCTATGGTATCTCTATGTGTCTCTATGGTCCCAGGTGGGTGTGCGACACGTTGTAGTGTATGTGAACAAGGCTGACGCTGTGGAGGACCCAGAGGTGTTGGCTCTGGTGTCTCTATGGTGTCTCTATGGTGTCTCTATGGTATCTCTATGATGTCTCTATGGTCTCTCTATGGTATCTCTATGATCTCTATGGTATCTCTATGATCTCTATGGTATCTCTATGGTATCTCTATGGTCCCAGGTGGGTGTGCGACACGTTGTAGTGTATGTGAACAAGGCTGATGCTGTGGAGGACCCAGAGGTGTTGGCTCTGGTGTCTCTATGGTCTCTCTATGGTGTCTCTATGGTCTCTCTATGGTATCTCTATGATCTCTATGGTATCTCTATGATCTCTATGGTATCTCTATGGTGTCTCTATGGTCCCAGGTGGGTGTGCGACACGTTGTAGTGTATGTGAACAAGGCTGATGCTGTGGAGGACCCAGAGGTGTTGGCTCTGGTGTCTCTATGGTGTCTCTATGGTGTCTCTATGGTATCTGTATGGTCTCTATGGTGTCTCTATGGTGTCTATGGTGTCTCTATGGTATCTCTATGATCTCTATGGTATCTCTATGGTATCTCTATGGTATCTCTATGGTCCCAGGTGGGTGTGCGACACGTTGTAGTGTATGTGAACAAGGCTGACGCTGTGGAGGACCCAGAGGTGTTGGCTCTGGTGGAGCTGGAGCTGCGGGAGCTGCTCAGCGAGTTCGGGTTCGATGGGGACGGGACCCCCATTATTGTGGGGTCGGCTCTGTGTGCACTGCAGGTATATGGGATCTATAGGGATCTATAGGGGTATATGGGATCCATAGGGATACATGGGATCTATAGGGGTACATGGGGACGGGACCCCCATTATTGTGGGGTCGGCTCTGTGTGCACTGCAGGTACATGGGATCTATAGGGATCTATAGGGGTATATGGGATCCATAGGGATACATGGGATCTATAGTGGTACATGGGATCTATAGGGATCTATAGGGGTATATGGGATCCATAGGGATACATGGGATCTATAGGGGTACATGGGGAGGGGACCGCTATAATTGTGGGATCAGCTCTGTGTGCACTGCAGGTACATGGGATCTATAGGGGTACATGGGATCTATAGGGGTACATGGGGATATATGGGATCCATAGGGATACATGGGATCTATAGGGGTACATGGGGATGGGACCCCTATAATTGTGGGGTCGGCTCTTTGTGCACTGCAGGTACATGGGGGACATGGGATCTATAGGGATCCATAGGAATCTATAGGGGTACATGGGATATATAGGGGTATATGGGGTACATGGGATACGGGGTACAGGACCTCCATCATTGTGGGGTCTGCTCTATGTGCACTGCAGGTACATGGGGTACATGGGATCTATAGGGGTACATGGGGACGGGACCCCCATTATTGTGGGGTCTGCTCTGTGTGCACTGCAGGTATATGGGGGACATAGGGGTACATGGGATCTATAGGGGTACATGGGGATATATGGGATCCATAGAGATACATTGTGATCTATAGGGATACATTGGGATACGTGGGATCCATAGGGATACATGGGATACACTGCGGTCCATAGGGATGCATGGGGATGCATTGGGATACATTGGGATATATGGGATACATGGGTGTACATAGGATCCATGGGGATATATGGGATACATTGGGATATGTGGGATATATGGGATACATGGGGTACATGGGGATACATGGGATCCATTGCGGTACATGGGATCCATGGGGATACATGGGATACATTGGGATATATGGTATACATGGGGTACATGGGATCCATAGGGATACATTGGGATACATGGGGATACATGGGATCCATTGGGATACATAGGGGTACATGGGATACATGGGATCCATAGGGATATTTGGGATACATTGGGATCCATAGGGATGCATGGGATTCATAGGGATACATGGGATTCATAGGGATACATTGGGGTATATGGGATACATTGGGATACACGGGGTCCATGGGGATACATTGGTATATATGGGGTACATTGGGATACATGGGATACATTGGGATCCATAGGGCTACATGGGATCTATATGGATCCATTGGGATACATGGGGTCCATAGGGATACATGGGATCTATATGGATCCATAGGGAGACATGGGACCCATAGACCCCATAGACCCCCATAGACCCCATAGACCCCATAGACCCCATAGACCCCATAGACCCCATAGACCCCCATAGACCCCATAGACCCCATAGACCCCATAGACCCCATAGACCCCATAGACCCCATAGACCCCCATAGACCCCATAGACCCCATAGACCCCCATAGACCCCATAGACCCCATAGACCCCATAGACCCCCATAGACCCCATAGACCCCCATAGACCCCATAGACCCCATAGACCCCATAGACCCCATAGACCCCCATAGACCCCATAGACCCCATAGACCCCCATAGACCGCATAGACCCCATAGACCCCATAGACCCCCATAGACCCCCATAGACCCCATAGACCCCATAGACCCCATTGACCCCATAGACCCCATAGACCCCATAGACCCCATAGACCCCCATAGACCCCATAGACCCCATAGACCCCCATAGACCCCATAGACCCCCATAGACCCCATAGACCCCATAGACCCCATAGACCCCCATAGACCCCATAGACCCCCATAGACCCCATAGACCCCATAGACCCCATAGACCCCATAGACCCCCATAGACCCCATAGACCCCATAGACCCCCATAGACCCCATAGACCCCATAGACCCCCATAGACCCCATAGACCCCATAGACCCCATAGACCCCCATAGACCCCATAGACCCCCATAGACCCCATAGACCCCATAGACCCCATAGACCCCATAGACCCCCATAGACCCCATAGACCCCATAGACCCCATAGACCCCCATAGACCCCATAGACCCCCATAGACCCCATAGACCCCATAGACCCCATAGACCCCATAGACCCCCATAGACCCCATAGACCCCATAGACCCCATAGACCCCCATGTCCCCCCAGGACCGTCAGCCGGAGCTGGGGCTACAGTCGGTGCTGAAGCTGCTGGATGCCATCGACACTCACATCCCCCTCCCCCCCCGTGACCTCGAGCGACCTTTCCTGCTGCCCGTGGAGAGTGTGCACTCCATCCCTGGTACTGCCCCATAGACACCCCATAGACACCCCATAGAGACCCATAGAGACCCATAGAGACACATAGAGACCCATAGAGACACATAGAGACACATAGAGACACATAGAGACCCATAGAGACACATAGAGACCCATAGAGACACATAGAGACCCATAGAGACACATAGAGACCCATAGAGACCCATAGAGACACATAGAGACCCATAGAGACACATAGAGACACATAGAGACACATAGAGACCCATAGAGACACATAGAGACACATAGAGACACATAGAGACACATAGAGACCCATAGAGACACATAGAGACACATAGAGACACATAGAGACACATAGAGACCCATAGAGACACATAGAGACCCATAGAGACCCATAGAGACACATAGAGACACATAGAGACACATAGAGACCCATAGAGACCCATAGAGACACATAGAGACCCATAGAGACACATAGAGACCCATAGATACCCATAGAGACCCATAGAGACACATAGAGACACATAGAGACCCATAGAGACCCATAGAGACACATAGAGACCCATAGATACCCATAGAGACCCATAGAGACCCATAGATACCCATAGAGACCCATAGAGACCCATAGAGACACATAGAGACACATAGAGACACATAGAGACACATAGAGACACATAGAGACACATAGAGACCCATAGAGACACATAGAGACACATAGAGACACATAGAGACCCAGAGACCCATAGAGACACATAGAGACACATAGAGACACATAGAGACACATAGAGACACATAGAGACCCATAGAGACACATAGAGACACATAGAGACCCATAGAGACACATAGAGACACATAGAGACACATAGAGACCCATAGAGACCCATAGAGACCCATAGAGACACATAGAGACCCATAGAGACACATAGAGACTCATAGAGACTCATAGAGACACATAGAGACCCATAGAGACCCATAGAGACACATAGAGACACATAGAGACACATAGAGACACATAGAGACACATAGAGACCCCATAGAGACACATAGAGACACATAGAGACACATAGATACCCCATAGCAACCCATAGACACCCCATAGAGACCCATAGACACCCCATAGAGACACATAGAGGTCCACACCTGCTCCATAGCAACCCATAGAGACCCATTGGGAGCCATTGAACCCATTAAACCTATTGAACCCATTGGGACCCATTGCCCCATCACCCCCATCACCCCTATTACCCCATTGACCCCATTACCCCCATTGCCCCCATTACCCCATCACCCCCATTGCCCCCATTACTCCCATTACCCCATTGCCCCCATTACCCCATTGCCCCCATTACCCCATTACCCCCATTACCCCATTGCCCCCATTACCCCCATTGACCCCATTACCCCATTGCCCCCATTGACCCCCATTACCCCATTGCCCCCATTGACCCCATTACCCCATTGCCCCCATTGACCCCCATTACCCCATTGCCCCCATTACCCCCATTGACCCCATTGACCCCATTGCCCCATAGGCAGGGGTACAGTGGTGACAGGGACCCTGGAACGTGGAACCATCCGCAAAGGGGACGAGTGTGAGATCCTGGGATACAACCGACACCTGCGTTCTGTGGTCACAGGTGAGCCCCATAGAGACCCATAGAGACCCATAGAGACCCATAGAGACCCATAGAGACCCATAGAGACACATAGAGACCCCATAGAGACCCATAGAGACCCATAGAGCCCCATAGAGACCCATAGAGACCCATAGAGACACATAGAGACCCCATAGAGACCCATGGAGACCCATAGAGACCCCATAGAGACACATAGAGACACATAGAGACCCATAGAGACACAAAGATACCCCATAGAGACCCATAGCGACCCATAGAGACCCCATAGCGACCCATAGAGACCCCATAGAGACCCCCTAGAGACCCCATAGAGACCCAATAGAGACCCCATAGAGACCCATAGAGACACAAAGAGACCCCATAGAGACCCATAGCGACCCATAGAGACCCCATAGAGACCCCCTAGAGACCCCATAGAGACCCCATAGAGACCCAATAGAGACCCATAGAGACCCATAGGGACCCATAGGGACCCCATAGAGGCCCCCAGAGACCCCATAGGCAGCTGATAAAGACCCCATTGAAACCCCATAGACACCAATAGACACCCCATAGAGCTCCATAGAGTCTCCATAGACACCCATTGACTCCCATAGACACTCATAGACCTCCATAGACACCAATAGAGCCACCTCCAGCCAATCAGATCTCACCTAGGGGGCGTGTCCTGTGCTGGCCCCGCCCCCTGCAGCCCTTTACCGCCCCCTGCAGGCCGCGCAGCAAACCCCTGCCTGCGGCCCCCTGGCACCCAATAGAGCCCATAGAGCCCTATAGGAACCCATAGAGACCTATAGGAACCCCATAGAGCCCTATAGGAACCCATAGAGCCCTATAGGAACCCCATAGAGCCCTATAGGAACCCATAGAGACCTATAGGAACCCATAGAGACCTATAGGAACCCATAGAGTGCTATAGGAACCCCATAGAGCCCTATAGGAACCCATAGAGACCTATAGGAACCCATAGAGCCCTATAGGAACCCCATAGAGCCCTATAGGAACCCATAGAGCCCTATAGGAACCCATAGAGCCCTATAGGAACCCCATAGAGCCCTATAGGAACCCATAGAGCCCTATAGGAACCCATAGAGACCTATAGGAACCCATAGAGCCCTATAGGAACCCATAGAGCCCTATAGGAACCCATAGAGCCCTATAGGAACCCCATAGAGCCCTATAGGAACCCATAGAGCCCTATAGGAACCCATAGAGACCTATAGGAACCCATAGAGCCCTATAGGAACCCATAGAGCCCTATAGGAACCCATAGAGCCCTATAGGAACCCATAGAGCCCTATAGGAACCCATAGAGCCCTATAGGAACCCCATAGAGACCTATAGGAACCCATAGAGCCCTATAGGAACCCATAGAGCCCTATAGGAACCCATAGAGACCTATAGGAACCCATAGAGCCCTATAGGAACCCATAGAGCCCTATAGGAACCCATAGAGCCCTATAGGAACCCATAGAGCCCTATAGGAACCCATAGAGCCCTATAGGAACCCATAGAGACCTATAGGAACCCCATAGAGCCCTATAGGAACCCATAGAGCCCTATAGGAACCCATAGAGCCCTATAGGAACCCATAGAGACCTATATGAACCCATAGAGACCTATATGAACCCATAGAGCCCTATAGGAACCCATAGAGCCCTATAGGAACCCCATAGAGCCCTATAGGAACCCATAGAGCCCTATAGGAACCCATAGAGACCTATAGGAACCCATAGAGCCCTATAGGAACCCATAGAGCCCTATAGGAACCCCATAGAGCCCTATAGGAACCCATAGAGCCCTATAGGAACCCATAGAGCCCTATAGGAACCCCATAGAGCCCTATAGGAACCCATAGAGCCCTATAGGAACCCATAGAGCCCTATAGGAACCCATAGAGCCCTATAGGAACCCCATAGAGCCCTATAGGAACCCATAGAGCCCTATAGGAACCCATAGAGCCCTATAGGAACCCATAGAGCCCTATAGGAACCCATAGAGCCCTATAGGAACCCATAGAGCCCTATAGGAACCCCATAGAGCCCTATAGGAACCCATAGAGCCCTATAGGAACCCCATAGAGACCTATAGGAACCCCATAGAGCCCTATAGGAACCCCATAGAAACCTATAGGAACCCCACAGAGACCCATAGAGCCCTATAGAACCCTATATGAGCCCCATAGACCCCCCAGAGCCCCCCATAGACCCCAATAGGAGCCCCATAGACCCCAATAGGAGCCCCATAGACCCCAATTGAGCCCCGTAGACCCCTATAGGAGCCCCATAGACCCCCATAGATCCCCATAGACCCCAATAGGAGCCCCACAGACCCCTATAGGAGCCCCATAGACCCCAATAGAGCCCCACAGAGCCCTATAGGAGCCCCATAGACCCCCATAGAGCCCCATAGAGCCCCATAGACCCCTATAGAGCCCCATAGCTGCCCCATAGCCGCCCCATAGAGACCCATAGACCCCAATAGGAGCCGCACAGCCCCCTATAGAGACCCATAGAGCCGAATAGAGCCCCATAGACCCCAATAGAGCCCTATGGGAGCCACATAGACCCCTATAGGAACCCCATAGAGCCCCATAGACCCCAATAGAGCCCTATAGGAACCCCATAGACCCCCGTAGACCCCTATAGCTGCCCCATAGAGCCCCATTGTTCCCCATTGTGCCCCATTGCAGGCATTGAGATGTTCCACAAGAGTCTGGCTCATGCTGAGGCTGGAGACAACCTGGGGGCTCTGCTGCGGGGGCTGCGCAGGGAGGAGCTGAGGAGGGGGATGGTGCTGGGGGCACCTGGGAGCCTCAGCACACACCAGAGGGTGGAGGCACAGGTAGGAGCTATGGGGCAGCTATGGGGCAGCTATGGGGCAGCTATGGGGCAGCTATGGGGCAGCTATGGGGCAGCTATGGGGCGGCTATGGGGCGCCTATGGGGCAGCTATGGGGCGGCTATGGGGCGGCTATGGGGCAGCTATGGGGCGGCTATGGGGCAGCTATGGGGCGGCTATGGGGCGGATGTGGGGTAACAATGGGGTATCAGTGGGGCTGGGTATGGGGTGGTTGTGGGGTGGGTATAGGGTGTTTATGGGGTAACAATGGGGTGAGTATGGGGTGGATATGGGGCAGCTATGGGGCTGGGTGTGGGGCTGGGTGTGGGGCTGGGTATGGGGTAGCTATGGGGCTGGGTGTGGGGTGGGTGTCGGGTAACAATGGGGTGAGTATGTGGTGGATATGGGGCAGCTATGGGGCAGAGCTATGGGGCAGGTGTGGGGCAGAGCTATGGGGTGCTATGGGATGGCTATGGGGGCATATGGGGTAACAATGGGGTGGATATGGGGATGGTGCTGGGGGCACCAGGCAGCCTGAGCACACACCAGAGGGTGGAGGCACTGGTAGGATCTATGGGGCGGCTATGGGGCAGCTGTGGGGCTGGGTGTGGGGCTGGCTATGGGGCAGCTATGGGGCAGGTGTGGGATAACAATGGGGTAACAATGGGGGGGATATGGGGTAACAATGAGGTAACAATAGGGTGGGTATGGGGTGGCTATGGGGCAGGTGTGGGGCTGGGTGTGGGGTGGGTATGGGGTAACAATGGGGTAACAAAGGGGGTGATATGGGGCTGGTTGTGGGGTATCAATGGGGCTGGGTGTGGGGTGGATATGGGGTAACAATGGGGTGTCTATGGGGCAGCAATGGGGCAGCAATGGCGCTGCTATGGGGCCGGTATGGGCCTGGTTATGGGGGTGAACGGCAGCAATGTGGGGCAGTCCTGGGCCGGGTGTGGGTCAGACCCTGTCCCAGCCCCACATCTCCCCATAGGTTTACATCCTGAGCCCACAGGAGGGTGGACGCCACAAACCCTTCGCTGCCCATTACACCCCAGTCATGTTCTCCCAGACCTGGGACATTGCCTGTCGAGTCATCCTGCCCCCCAACAAGGTGAGCTATGGGGCAGCCCCACACATCCTGCCCCACACATCCTGCCCCACACATCCTGCCCCACACATCCTGCCCCACACATCCTGCCCCCCAACAAGGTGAGCTATGGGGCAGCCCCACACATCCTGCCCCACACATCCTGCCCCACAACCTGCCCCACACATCCTGCCCCACACATCCTGCCCCCCAACAAGGTGAGCTATGGGGCAGCCCCACACATCCTGCCCCACACATCCTGCCCCACAACCTGCCCCACACATCCTGCCCCACAACCTGCCCCACACATCCTGCCCCACACATCCTGCCCCACACATCCTGCCCCCCAACAAGGTGAGCTATGGGGCAGCCCCACACATCCTGCCCCACACATCCAGCCCCACACATCCTGCCCCACACCTCCTGCCCCACACATCCTGCCCCACACATCCTGCCCCACACATCCTGCCCCACACACCCCAGCCCCATAACCCAGCCCCATAACCCAGCTCCACATCTCCCCCCAGGAGCTGGTGATGCCAGGGGAGGACACAGCTCTGACCCTGCTGCTTCGGGCCCCGATGGTGTTGGAGGAGGGGCAGAGATTCACCCTCCGCGATGGGGCCAGAACCATCGGCACTGGGGTCGTCACCCGCGCCCTGCCCCCACAGCCCGAGGACCAGGACGTCAGCTGGGGCTGAGTGTGGGGCCGGACCCACAAGTGGGGCCCATAGAGATCTATGGGGCTGGACCCACAAGTGGGGCCCATAGAGATCTATGGGGCCGGACCCACAAGTGGGGCCCATAGAGAGATATGGGGCACAGACACACAGCTCTGCCCCATAGATCTCTATGGGGCCCAGACACATCTCCTGTCCCATAGAGATCTATGGGGCTCAGACCCCCATCTGCTGCCCGATAGAGATCTGTGGGGCTCAGACCCCTAAGTGTGCCCCATTGACAGCTATGGGGCCAGACCCACAAGTGGGGCCCATTGAGATCTATGGGGCTCAGACCCACAACTCTGCCCCATATATCTGTGGGGCTCAGACCCACATCTGCTGCCCCATAGAGAGCTATGGGTCCAGACCCACATCTCCTGCCCTATTGATATCTATGGGGCACAGACTCACATCCTGCCCCATTGATATTTATGAGGCTCAGACACACATCTTCTGCCCCATAGATCTCTATGTGGCTCAGCCCCCCAAGTGTCTCCTATAGAGAGATCTATGGGGCTCAGCCCCCCAACTCTGCCCCATAGAGATCTCTATAGAGCCCAGCCCCCATCTCCTGCCCCATAGATCTCTATGGGGTCCAGACCCCAACTCTGCCCCATAGATCTCTATGGTTCCCATCCCCCTTCCCTCTGTGCCCCATAGATGCGCTGCTATGACCGGGGGGGCGTGGCCAGAGCAAGGGGGCGTGTCCTCGACGGGGGCGTGACCTCTGACCCCTCCCGCCCCTCCCCCCCCCCGCGCGGTTCAAATAAATTAAAATAAAAACCGAAATTTTTTTTTTCTAAAAAAAAAAAAAAATCCCAAAAAAAATTTTTTTTTTCTTTCCTTTCTTCCATTTTTTTCCCGCCTTTTTTCCCCTCCCCCCCCTCAGGCCACGCCCCCATTGAGGTCACGACCCCTCCTCAAGCCCCGCCCCCTCCTCAGGCCCCGCCCCCCTCGGGGTGGGTCACGTGAACAGCTCGAAGTCCACCCGCGCGCAGTCGTAGAAGGGACCCGGCGGGTGGGGGAGGGGCCGCACGCGCCGGCACCTGGCCCCGCCCCCCTGGAAGTAACCCTGGGAGGCCCACTCCTGATTGGAGGAGAGGGGAGTGACGTCAGAGGGGGAGGGGCTTTAATACCTCCAATGCCCCTCCCATCTCTATTAAGCCCCTCCTACGTCATTAAGCTCCTCCCCTTTAAGCCCCTCCCATTGCCCCTAAGCCCCTCCCACCCCTCAAGCCCCTCCCACCCCTTAAGCCCCTCCCAACCCCTTCAAGCTCCTCCCACTTTTAAGCCCCTCCCACTCCCTTAAGCTCCTCCCATCTCCATTAAGCCCCTCCCCTTAAGCCCCTCCCAGCCCTTTAAGCCCCTCCCCATTAAGCTCCTCCCATCTCCTTTAAGCCCCTCCCACCCATTAAGCTCCTCCCATATACATTAAGCACTTCAAGCCCCTCCCACCCCATAATACCCCTCCCCTTAAGCCCCTCCCATTCCACTAAGCCCCTCCCACCCATTTAGGCCACTCCCCATTAAGCCCCTCCCACTCCATTAAGCTCCTCCCATCTCCATTAAGCCCCTCCCACCCCATAATGCCCCTCCCCTTAAGCCCCTCCCACCCTTTTAAGCCCCTCCCATCCGATTAAGCCCCTCCCACCCATTCAGGCCCCTCCCCTTCAAGCCCCTCCCACCCCTTAAGCCCCT
Organism: Melopsittacus undulatus; assembly: GCF_012275295.1. NCBI lineage: Eukaryota > Metazoa > Chordata > Aves > Psittaciformes > Psittaculidae > Melopsittacus > Melopsittacus undulatus. Next base: position 143,213 of record NW_022993941.1, on the reverse strand, counting down.
CCCCTTTAAGCCCCTCCCACCCATTCAGGCCCCTCCCCTTTAAGCCCCTCCCATCACCTTCAAGCCCCTCCCACCCCTTAAGCCCCTCCCCTTTAAGCCCCTCCCACCCCTTAAGCCCCTCCCCTTTAAGCCCCTCCCACCCCCTTTAAGCCCCTCCCCCCCCATTCACCTGCATCTGGCTGCTGCTGAAGGGCCCGAACACCTCCCCCCCCTCTTCCCACACGTATTCCCACAGCACTTCCCCTATGGAACAAAGGGGGGGGAGGGGCTTAGGGGGGGAGGGGCTATGGGGGGTGGGGGAGGGGCTTAGGGGGGTGGGGGAGGGGCCATGCCCAATGCCCCTCCCCCCCATTCAAATACATAGGGATTACCCCTCCCCCCACCCCATAACCCCCTCCCCCCATCCCATTCCCACCCCATTATCCCCATTTCCACCCCTTTATCCTCCCTTTATCCCCCATTTCCCACCCCATAAACCCCTTTTACCCCATTTCCCACCCCCAATTCCTCCCCTTTTATCCCATTTCCCATCCCATTATCCCCATTTCCCCCCATTTTATCCCATTTTCCCCCCTTTTTACCCCTATTTCCCCCTTTATCCCATCCCCCCCCATTTCCCACCCCATAAACCCCATTCTATCCCATTACCCCCCATTTATCCCCCATTTCCTTCCCATCCCCCCATTATCCCATCCCCCACTCACCTTCCTCCTTCCCCTCCCCCTTCTCCTCCTCCTCTTCCTCCCCCATCGCGAACATATCGATCGTTCCACTTCCGCCCTGCATGGGGGGGGCACCCCCAAATTCCCCCTTTTCCCCCCCAAAATCCCCCTTTTTAACCCCAAAATCCCCCTTTTCTGACCCAAAATCCCCTTTTTCTACCCCAAAATCACCTTTTCCGACCCCAAAATCACCTTTTTCTGCCCCAAAATCCCCCTTTTTTACCCCAAATCCCCCCCCCATCTCCTCCCTCATCCTCCCCTCCAGCCCCTCCCTGTCCTCCTCCAGAGCTCCCAGCAGCCCCCGCGCCACCAGCCCGTCGGCCACGGCGACCAATCGGAGCAGCTCTGGGGGGGCAGGGGGCGGGGCTTGGCGGCGGCGGACACGCCCCCTGCCTCTCTGCTCCTGACCCCTCCCTTCTTCTTGGCCACGCCCCCCTGCTCCTTGGCCACGCCCCCTTCCTCCCTCCTCCTCACCCCTCCCCTCCTCCTTTGGCTCCTCTAGGCCCCGCCCCCCTGCTCCTTGGCCACGCCCCCTCTCCCCCTCCTCCTCTTGGCCACGCCCCCTCCCTCTCTCCTCCTCCTCCCCCCTCCCCTCCTCCTTAGGCTCCTCTTGGCCCCGCCCCCTCTGCCCCTGGCCCCGCCCCCTCCCTCCTTCCTCCTCCCCCCTCCCTTCCCCTTGGCCCCGCCCCCTCTGCCCCTGGCCCCGCCCCCTTGCCCCCTGGCCCCGCCCCCCCAGCCTCCTCATGGCGCCCCCTAGCGTCTCCCGCGGCCTCAGCAGCTCCAGAGCCTCCCGCAGGAGGTCAACGAGGGGGGGAGGGGAGGGGGGGGGGGGAGGCGGTGACGTCACGGGCTGGGGGGCGGGGCTTGATGGGGAGCTGGGGGGGGGGGGGGGGGGGGGGAGAAGAGGGGGGATGGTGTTAATGGGGTTTCCAGCCCCAAATCCCATTGAATTCCCAACTTCCAAGCCCCATTTTTGCCCCATTTCCTCCGGTTTTACCCCAATTTCCATCCCACCCCTCTGCCAGACCCATCCCCCAGCCATTTTCCCCCATCCCCCCCTTTTTCCCCCCATCCCCCCCCTATATCCTCCCCATTCCCCTCCCCCCATTTCCCTTCCCCCCCATTCCCATACCCCCCATTACCCCCCTTCCCCTCCCCCCATTGCCCCCATCCCCCCCCATTATCCCACCCATCCCCCCCATCCCCTCCCCCATTCCCATCCCATCCCCCCCCTTTTACCCCCATTACCCCCATTCCCCTCCCCCATCCCCCCCATTCCCATCCCATTACCCCCCATTCCCCTCCCCCATTCCCATCCCATCCCCCCCATTTACCCCATTGATAACCCCTCCCCCCCCATTCCCATCCCCCCTTTCCCTTCCCCCCCCATTTTACCCCCATATCCCCCCTCCCCCTCCCCCATTCCCCCCCATTCCTACCCCATTACCCCCATTCCCCTCCCCCCCCAATTCCCATCCCATCCCCCCCCTTTTACCCCATATCCCCCCCTCCCCCATTACCCCCATTCCCATTCCCCACCATTGATAACCCCTCCCCCCCTTTCCCCTCCTCCCAATTCCCATCCACTCCCTTTTACCCCCATTACCCCCCATTCCCCTCCCCCCATTGCCCCCCATCCCCCCCCATTTTCCCACCCATCCCCCCCCTTTCCCCTCCCCCTCCTCCCCTCCCCCTTCCCATCCCATCCCCCCCCCTTTTTACCCCATATCCCCCCTCCCCCTCCCCCCATCCCCCCCATTCCCCTCCCCCCATTACATCCCATCCCCCCCCATTTCCCCCTATTCCCCCCTCCCCCACCCCCATTCCCATCCCCCCCCATTCAAATCCCCTCCCCCCCTTGGATCCCATCCCCCCCATTACCCCCATTCCCCTCCCCCCATCCCCCCCCGTTGATAACCCCTCCCCCATCCCCCTCCCTCCCCCCTCCCCCTCCCTCCCCCCTCCCCCCCCCCCATCCCCCCCCTCCCCTCCCCCCCTTACCCCCTCAATGGCCTCCAGCCAGGGGTCAGGGGGCGGAGCCGGATGCCACAGGAAGTGACCCGCGGGGTCAAAGTGCCCCTCGGCCAATTCGGGCCCGAGGTCAAAGGGCGTCACGGGCCCCTCCCCCTCCTCTGGCCCCGCCCCTTCCGGTGACTCCTCTGAACCTGGGGGGGGGAGGGGAGGGGTGAGAGACCCATAAGGAATAATGGGGACCCCATAGAGACCTATAGAGACCCATAGAGACCCCATAGGGACCCCATAGAGACCCATAGAGACCCCATAGGGACCCCATAGAGACCTATAGAGACCCCATAGAGACCCATAGAGACCTATAGAGACCCCATAGGGACCCATAGAGACCTATAGAGACCCCATAGAGACCCATAGAGACCTATAGAGACCCCATAGGGACCCCATAGAGACCCACAGAGACCCCATAGGGACCCCATAGAGACCTATAGAGACCTATAGAGACCCCATAGAGACACATAGAGACACCATAGAGACCCATAGAGACCTATAGAGACCCCATAGAGACACATAGAGACACATAGAGACCCCATAGAGACACATAGAGACACATAGAGACCCCATAGAGCCCCATAGAGACCCATAGAGACCCCATAGAGACCCCATAGAGCCCCATAGAGACCCACAGATACCCCATAGAGACCTCATAGAGACCCCATAGAAAACTATACAGACCCATAGAGACCCCATGGAGACCCCATAGGGACCCTATAGAGACCCATAAAGACCCCATAGGGACCCATAGAGACCCATAGACGCCCCATAGAGACCCCATGGGGACCCCATAGACACCCATAAACCCCCATAAAGACCCATAGACCCCCATAGGTGCCCCATAGCAGCCCCACACTTGCCGTGGGGCAGGAAGAGGTTGAAGTCGCTGCTTCCTTCGGCCTCATCCTCGTCCTCCTCTTCCTCATCACTGTCCAATGAGGGCTGCCCTGGGAAGCGGCTCATGGCCTGACCCATAGAGACCCATAGAGACACATTAGAGACCCATAGAGACCCATAGAGACACATGAGACCCATAGAGACACATAGAGACCCATAGAGACCCATAGAGACACATAGAGACACATAGAGACACATAAGGACCCATAGAGACACATAGAGACACATAGAGACACATAGAGACCCCATAGGGATCCCATAGAGACACATGAGACCCATAGAGACACATAGAGACACATGAGACCCATAGAGACCCCATAGAGACACATAGAGCCCCCATAGGGATCCCATAGAGACACATGAGACCCATAGAGACCCATAGAGACACATAGAGACACATAGAGACACATAGAGACACATAGAGACACATAGAGCCCCCATAGGGATCCCATAGAGACACATGAGACCCATAGAGACCCCATAGAGACACATAGAGCCCCCATAGGGATCCCATAGAGACACATGAGACCCATACAGACCCATAGAGACACATAGAGACACATAGAGACACATAGAGACCCATAGAGACCCATAGAGGCCCCATAGAGACCGCATAGAGATCCATAGAGACCCCATAGTGACCCATAGAGACCCATAGAGACCCCATAGAAACCCATTACTGACCCATAGAGAGCCCATAGGGATCCATAGATACCTCATAGAGACCCATAGAGACCCCATAGAAACCCATAATGACCCATAGGGACCCATAGTGCCCCATAGGTCCCCACTCACCCTCTTGCGGGGGGGGAGGGGCGGTTCCTCCTCTGGCCCCTCCCCCTCGAGGTCAGCAAAGGTCACGGAGCGCTTGGCCATTGGGCAATGGGCTTCATTAATAACGATTAATGGTTAATTAATAACTGATTAATAACCAATTAATTACCTATTAATGATCCATTAATGATCTATTAATTATCTATTAAGCCCATTAGGCCCCATTAGATCAAATTAATAGCACAAAATAAGCCCCATTAACCCCAATTAATATTAATTAACCCCCAATAACCCCAATTAACCCCCATTAAATCCCATTAATAGCACTAAATAAACCCCATTAACCCCAATTAATCCCATTATATCCCATTAATAGCACTAATTAAGCCCCATTAACCCCATTTAACCCTAATTAACCCAAATTAATCCCGATTAACCCCAATTAAACCCAATTAACCCCCAATATTAGCACTCATTAGACCCCATTAACCCTCATTAACCCCTAATAAACCCCATTAATCCCAATTAAACCCTATTAACCCCCATTAACCTTAATTAACCTTCATTAATCCCTATTAACCTCAATTAGCCCCATTAGGGCTCAATGAAGCCCATTAATAACCCATTAATAACATTAATAACCCATTAATAACCATTAATTACCCCATTAATAACCCCATTAACCCTTAATTAACCCCTAATTAACACCCTCATTAACCCCAATGGACCGGCCCCATTAACCCCCACCCCATTGCCTCCCATTGACCCCCATTGACACCATTGACCTCCATTGCCCCCCATTGACCCCAATTAACGCCCCCCCGTCCTCATTTGCATATGCAAATGAGCTCCGATCTCCCCTCACGCACCGGAGGCCTCAGAGCGCTCGGCGCAGGCGGCGCTTCCGGGGCGGAAGTGACGTCATCGGCGGCGACTTCCGGTCGGGGCTTAAAGGGGCCGTGCCTTCAATAACCCATAGAGACCTATAGAGACCCCATAGAGCCCCATAGAGACATATAGAGACCTATAGAGACCTATAGAGACCTATAGAGACCCATAGAGACCCATAGATCCCGCCCCATAGCCCCTATAGGTCCCTCCTCTCACCTCCATTGGCTCCCATAGGGAAGGGGCGCGGCCCCAACCTCGTCAAAGCCCCTCCCCCTTGCGTCACCGGTGACGTCATCACGTCACGAGGGGGCGTGGCCTCCACCTCTGTTCCCTTCCGCTTCCGACCTCTGGTGAGCCCCAAAACCTCCGTTTTTCACCCCAAAAAGGGGGTTTTGGGGGGGGGAGGGGCTCCTATCGCGATAGGAACCAATGGGGATTGAGGATCGCGATCGATGCGGCCTCATTTGCATATTGATAACGGTTATTAACGCGGCTGCGGGATCGGTTGGTGATATCGGGAGGTATCGCGATATGTCGTCCTATAGCGTTCTATAGGGTTGTATAGCGTTCTATAGGGTTATATAGTGTTCTATAGGGTTGTATGGCGTTCTGTAGGGTTATATGGCGTTCTATAGGGTTGTATAGTGTTCTATAGGGTTCTATAGGGTTGAATAGCGTTCTATAGGGTTATATGCCATCATATATAACGATATATAGGTTTATATCATTATATATCGTGATAATATCGCTAATTATCGATAATTAATTGATTATCTATGAGTTATCATTACAGGCAATGACATTAATGGCGTTATTAGGACGCTATTAGCTAATCGATGTTAATTAATGCCATTATTGATAATGTGTGCTGATATTGGTGTGATTAGCATAATATTAGCATAATTAATGTCGTGATTTGAATATTATGGGTAATATCGTTATTAATTATTATGTTATTACTAACAGAATGACGTTATAATGATGTAACCTTTAATTAATAGTATTAACATAATCATTAATATTAATATAATCAGTGTTAGCTATTAATAATTGTTAATTATTAATGTAGTGATTAATATTAATATCCTCAATGCTAATTATTAAGAATCGTTTATTTGTAATATTTAACAAGATCATTAATATTAGTACAGCTAATGTTAGTTATTAACTAATAATTGCTATTAATAATTAATGTGGTCATTAATATTCATAGGTTCATTAGCATATGGATATCGGCTCTGTGATGACGTCATCGTGATGGATAATTAATGGGTTATCAATGCATTAATGACTGCAACATCGCCCACAGAGCCCATTGACCCCATTGACCCCCATTGATCCCCATTGACCCCCATTGATCCCCATTGATCCCCATTGACCCCCATTGATCCCCATTGATCCCCATTGATCCCCATTGACCCCCATTGATCCCCATTGACCCCCATTGACTTCCATTGATCCCCATTGACCCCCATTGATCCCCATTGATCCCCATTGACCCCCATTGATCCCCATTGACCCCCATTGATCCCCATTGATCCCCATTGACCCCCATTGATCCCCATTGACTCCCATTATGTCCCAGCGGTACCGGTGCCGGTACGAGCGGCTGCGCCGCGCCGCGCGCGCTCTGGTGCTGGAGTCTGGAGCTCTGTGAGACACTGCCCATTGACCCCTATTGATCCCCATTGATCCCCATTGATCCCCATTGATCCCCATTGATCCCCATTGATCCCCATTGATCCCCATTGATCCCCATTGATCCCCATTGACTCTCATTGATCCCCATTGACCCCCATTGACCCCCATTGATCCCCATTGATCCCCATTGATCCCCATTGACCCCCATTGATCCCCATTGATCCCCATTGATCCCCATTGATCCCCATTGATCCCCATTGATCCCCATTGACTCTCATTGATCCCCATTGACCCCCATTGATCCCCATTGATCCCCATTGATCCCCATTGACTCTCATTGATCCCCATTGACCCCCATTGATCCCCATTGATCCCCATTGATCCCCATTGACTCTCATTGATCCCCATTGACCCCCATTGACTCTCATTGACCCCCATTGATCCCCATTGATCCCCATTGATCCCCATTGACTCCCATTGACTCCCATGATGTCCCACCGGTACCGGTGCCGGTACGAGCGGCTGCGCCGCGCCGCCCGCGCTCTGGTGCTGGAGTCTGGAGCTCTATGTGATGAACTCGCCAGGATCGAGGCCAAGGTTCTCCGAGCGCGGCAGGAACGGAGGCTGCTGCTGACCCGGCTGCTGCGGCGCAGGATGGGGGATGGGAGCGGGACAGCAGCGGCTGTGGGGTCTATGGGGTCATCTATGGGGTCTATGGGATCATCTATGGGGTCTATGGGATCATCAATGGGGTCTATGGGGTCTATGGGATCATCAATGGGGTCTATGGGGTCATCTATGGGGTCTATGGGGTCATCAATGGGGTCTATGGGATCATCAATGGGGTCTATGGGACCAATGGGATCATCAATGGGGTCTATGGGATCAATGGGATCTATGGGAGCAACAACGGCATCAATGGGATCATCAATGGGGTCTATGGGATCAATGGGATCTATGGGAGCAACAACGGCATCAATGGGATCATCAATGGGGTCTATGGGATCAATGGGATCTATGGGATCCACAACGGCATCAATGGGACCTATGGGATCAACAACGGCATCAATGGCATCAACGGGATCCACAACAGTGTCAATAGGATCAACAGCGGCATCAATGGCATCAATAGGATCATCAATGGCATCAATGGGATCCACAACGGTGTCAATGGGATCAATGGGATCCACAACGGCATCGATGGGATCATCAATGACATCAATGGTGTCAATGGGATCAACAACAGCATCAATGGCATCAGTAGGATCAACAACGGCATCAGTGGCGTCTATGGGATCATCAATGGCATCAATAGGATCATCATTGGCATCAATGAGATCCACAACGGCATCAATGGCGTCATCAATAGGATCAAGGGCATCAATAGGATCAATGGGATCAAGGGCACCGCAATCAACGCCAATGGTAACGGCATCAATGACACTGCAACCAATGGCGTCAACGGCATCAATGACGTCATCAATGACGTCATCAATGACATCGTCGATGACATCATCAATGACATCATCAATGACATCAACAGCATCAATGGCACCTACAACACCATCAATGGCACCAACAGCATCAACGGCATCAATGACATCATCGATGACGTCATCAATGACGTCATCAACGGCACCTCAACGGCAGGGGGATGGGAATGGGGAGGAAGGGAGCAGGGGGGCAGGGGATGGGGCTATGGGGTCAATGGGGGGGTCCATAGGGGCAAGGGATGGGGGTATGGGGTCTAGGGGTGAATCTATGGGGTCTAGGGGTGAATCTATGGGGCCTAGGGGTGAATCTATGGGGCCTAGGGGTGAATCTATGGGGTCTAGGGATGGATCTATGGGGCCTAGGGGTGAATCTATGGGGCCTAGGGGTGAATCTATGGGGTCTAGGGGTGAATCTATGGGGCCCAGGGATGGGTCTATGGGGTCAAGAGCAGGGTCCATGCCCCCCTTTAGGGATGGGGCATCACCAGCCTCCCCCATAGACAACACTGGCAATGGGGCCAGACCTATGGGGCCAAGCTCCGCCCCAAGCTCCGCCCCCCCGAGGGCCTCAGCCAATAGGAGAGCCCCATGGAGCATCCAGGACTTGGGGGGCAGGCGGCGGGGGGGCGGGGCCGGAGGGGGGCGGAGCCTCCCGGGGCAGCCAATGGGAGCAGGGGAGGTGTTCGGGCTCGGGCACCCATTGGTCCAGCAGCTGCTGCGGGAGGAGGAGGAGGAGGAGGAGGAGGAAGATGGAGCTGATGCCTTCACCTATGGGGAGCTGTTCTTGGGCAGCCCCACAGGCTCTGAGTGACCCAAAATGGCATTAAATGGACCCAAAATGATGGTGATGTGGTGGTGGGGTCCATAGGGATGCATTGACTCCATAGGGATGCATTGAGTCCATAGGGATGCATTGACTCCATAGGGATGCATTGAGTCCATAGGGATGCATTGACTCCATAGGGATCCATTGGTGGTGGGGTCCATAGGGATGCATTGAGTCCATTGGGATGCATTGAGTCCATAGGGATGCATTGATTCCATAGGGATCCATTGACTCCATAGGGACCCATTGACTCCATAGGGACCCATTGACTCCATAGGGACCCATAGACTCCATAGGGATCCATTGATGGTGTCCATAGGGATGCGTTGGTGGTGTCCATAGGGATGCATTGACTCCATAGGGCCCCATTGACTCCATAGGGATGCATTGACCCCATAGGGATCCATTGATGGTGTCCATAGGGATGCGTTGGTGGTGTCCATTGGGATCCATTGAGTCCATAGGGACCCATTGACTCCATAGGGACTCATTGACCCCATAGGGACCCATTGACTCCATAGGGATCCATTGACTCCATAGGGACCCATTGACTGCATAGGAACCCATTGACCCCATAGGGACCCATTGACTCCATAGGGATCCATTGACTCCATAGGGACCCATTGACTGCATAGGAACCCATTGACCCCATAGGGATCCATTGACTCCATAGGGACCCATTGACTCCATAGGGACCCATTGACTCCATAGGGACCCATTGACCCCATAGGAACCCATTGACTCCATAGGGACCCATTGACTCCATAGGGACCCATTGGTGGTGTCCATAGGGATCCCCATTGACTCCCATTGATCCCCATTGCCCCCATTGACTCCATAGGGATCCATTGATGCTCTTTATTGGCCAATGAGCATCCCTCCCTCCCCATCCGAGCCCTCTCATTGGCTGCCATCGGAGCGCTCCCATTGGCTGCCGCGGCCGGAGCCCTCTCATTGGCTGCCATTGGAGCGCTCCCATTGGCTGCCGCGGCCGGAGCCCTCTCATTGGCTGCTGCCGCCATCCGAGCGCTCCCATTGGATGTTGTGGTGGATCCGGGTGACATCCGGATGGTTCCGGAGCTCCTGGACCAGTAACCGGCTCCAGTTCCCATCCGGATGCACCAGTTGGATACTGGGAACAGGCTCCGGATGGGCCGAGAGCAGCTGGAGGCCTGAGGCCTGGAGATGGGCACGGACATGGGGCAGGGACTGGGGGGGGCACAGGAACTGCAATGGGATCAATGGGGTTAATGGGATCAATGGGAGTCAATGGGATCAATGGGATCAATGGGGATCAATGGGGATGAATGGGGATCAATGGGATCAATGGGGATCAATGGGGTTAATGGGATCAATGGGGGTCAATGGGGATCAATGGGATCAATGGGGATCAATGGGGTTAATGGGATCAATGGGGTCAATGGGGGTTAATGGGGATCAATGGGATCAATGGGGATCAATGGGATCAATGGGGATCAATGGGATCAATGGGGATCAATGGGGGTCAATGGGATCAATGGGGATCAATGGGGGTTAATGGGGATCAATGGGATCAATGGGGATCAATGGGATCAATGGGGATCAATGGGATCAATGGGGATCAATGGGGATCAATGGGGTTAATGGGATCAATGGGGTCAATGGGGATCAATGTGTGGTTGGGGATGGTCAAGGGATCTCCAAGCATGGTTGGTGCCACCATCAGGACCCCCCATATCCCCCCATACCCCCCATTACCCCCATAGACCCCATAGACCCCATTAGCCCCATAACCTCCATAGCCCCATATCCCCCCATATCCCCCCATAACCCCATAGACCCTATAGCCCCCATACCCCTCAAAACCCCCATTACCCCCATAACCCCATATCCCCCCATATCCCCTATGGCCCCATAGCTCCCCATAGCCCCCCATTAACCCCATAACCCCCATAGACCCCATAGCCCCATTACCCCCATACACCCCATTGCCCCCATTACCCCCATAGCCCGATAGCCCCCATATCCCCCTTTAACCCCATAACCCCCATATCCCCTATAGCCCCATTACCCCCCATTACCCCCATATCCCCCCATATTACCTATGGCCGCATACCCCCCATAGCCCCATACCCCCCCATAACCCCTATATCCCCATTACCCCCATACCCCCCATAGCCCCCCAAACTCATTAACCCCATACACCCCATTACCCCCATAACCCCTATATCCCCCCATATCCCCATAGATCCCCATAGCCCCATATCCCATTACCCCCATAACTCCCATAACCCCCCATAGCTGCCCCATAGCAGCCCCATAGCAGCCCCATAACCCCCCATAGCTGCCCCATAGCAGCCCCATAACCCCCCATAGCTGCCCCATAGCTGCCCCATAGCAGCCCCATAGCTGCCCCATAGCTGCCCCATAGCAGCCCCATAGCTGCCCCATAGCAGCCCCATATCCCCCCATCCCCCCCCTCTCACCACCAACGAAGGCTCCTCCTCCTCCTCCTCTCTGACATCCTGAGCCCCAACCTCCAGCGCCAGCTCCAGCGCCGCCTCCAGCCCCACAGGCTGCCCCATAGCGTCCGTGCGCCCCACACGTACCACCCCCTGCTGCTGGAAGTCATGGAGGACCCCGGCCGACAGCGCCGCGCTGTGGGGCAGGGGCACTTATGGGGCAGGGGCACTTATGGGGCACTGCCCCATAGAGCACTATGGGGAGGGGTTGGGGGCACTGCCCCATAGATCCCTATGGGGAGGGGATGAGGGAGCTGCCCCATAGATCCCTATGGGGAGGGGTTGGGGGTCTCTGCCCCACAGATCCCTATGGGGGGCGCTGCCCCATAGATCCCTATGGGGGGCACTGCCCCATAGATCCCTATGGGGGGCACTGCCCCATAGATCCCTATGGGGAGGGGTTGGGGGGCGCTGCCCCATAGATCCCTATGGGGGGGGCTGCCCCATAGATACCTATGGGGGGGGCTGCCCCATAGAGCCCTATGGGGCAGGGGCACTTATGGGGCACTGCCCCATAGAGACCTATGGGGGGCACTGCCCCATAGATCCCTATGGGGGGCACTGCCCTATAGATCCCTATGGGGCAGGGGCACTTATGGGGCACTGCCCCATAGAGCCCTATGGGGGGCGCTGCCCCATAGATCCCTATGGGGAGGGGATCGGGGGGTGCTGCCCCATAGGTCACTATGGGGAGGGGTTGGGGGCTCTGCCCCACAGATCCCTATGGGGAGGGGTTGGGGGGCGCTGCCCCATAGATCCCTATGGGGAGGGGTTGGGGGCACTGCCCCATAGATCCCTATGGGGAGGGGTTGGGGGCCCTGCCCCACAGATCCCTATGGGGAGGGGTTGGGGGCGCTGCCCCATAGATCCCTATGGGGAGGGGTTGGGGGCTCTGCCCCATAGATCCCTATGGGGAGGGGTTGGGGGCTCTGCCCCATAGATCCCTATGGGGAGGGGTTGGGGGCTCTGCCCCATAGACTGACCCATAGCGGCTGAGGATGGAGCTCAGCTCCCGTTGGCTGCGTCGGGGGTCGGAGGTCTGGACCCATAGGAGCAGTGAGACCCCCTGTGGGGCGCGGGCCTGGAGCAGGAGGGGCGAGGAGGCCGTGGGGCGGAGCTGGGGGGACACGGACCCATAGAGAGCAGTTATGGGGCACCATAGAGAACACTTATGGGGCATCATAGAACCCACTTATGGGGCACCATAGAACCTACTTATGGGGCACTATAGAACCCACTTATGGGGCATCATAGAACCCACTTATGGGGCACCATAGAACCCACTTATGGGGCATCATAGAACCCACTTATGGGGCACCATAGAACCTACTTATGGGGCACTATAGAACCCACTTATGGGGCATCATAGAACCCACTTATGGGGCACCATAGAACACACTTATGGGGCTCTATAGATCCCACTTATGGGTCACCATAGAGAACACTTATGGGGCACCATAGACCCCACTTATGGGGCACTATAGACCCCACTTATGGGGCACTATAGAACCCACTTATGGGGCATCATAGAACCCACTTATGGGGCACCATAGAACACACTTATGGGGCACCATAGATCCCACTTATGGGTCACCATTGAACCCACTTATGGGGCACTATAGAACCCACTTATGGGGCACCATAGAGGACACTTATGGGGCACCATAGAACCCACTTATGGGGCACTATAGAACCCACTTATGGGGCAGCATAGAACCCACTTATGGGGCACCATAGACCCCACTTATGGGGCACTATAGAACCCACTTATGGGGCACCATAGAGGACACTTATGGGGCACCATAGAACCCACTTATGGGGCACCATAGAACCCACTTATGGGGCATCATAGAACCCACTTATGGGGCACCATAGAACCCACTTATGGGGCACCATAGATAACACTTATGGGGCACCATAGAACCCACTTATGGGGCACCATAGAACCCACTTATGGGGCACTATAGAACCCACTTATGGGGCTATAGAACCCACTTATGGGGCGCTATAGATCCCACTTATGGGGCACCATAGGGGACACTTATGGGGCACCATTGAACCCACTTATGGGGCACTATAGACCCCACTTATGGGGCACCATAGAACCCACTTATGGGGCACCATAGACCCCACTTATGGGGCACCATAGAACCCACTTATGGGGCACCATAGACCCCACTTATGGGGCACCATAGAACCCACTTATGGGGCACCATAGACCCCACTTATGGGGCACCATAGACAACACTTATGGGGCACCATAGAACCCACTTATGGGGCCCCATAGACCCCACTTATGGGGCACCATAGACCCCACTTATGGGGCACTATAGAACCCACTTATGGGGCACCATAGACCCCACTTATGGGGCACCATTGACCCCACTTATGGGGCACCATAGAACCCACTTATGGGGCACTATAGAACCCACTTATGGGTCCCATAGACCCCACTTATAGGTCCCATAGACCCCACTTATGGGCCCCATAGACCCCACTTATGGGTCCTGCCCCACAAGTGGACCCACCGCTCCCTCTATGGCAGCCTCAATGGAGCTCTTGGGCATGTTGCTGGCTCTGCATTGCTCTATCATGTTGGCCAATGGGGCGTTGAGGGCTGGGTCCGGACCCCCATCTATGGGGAGATGTGGGGGTCAGTGTGGGGCAGGGGCTGACCCACATCGACCCATATCCCATTGGAGTCTATGGGTCCCATTGGAGTCTATGGGTCCCATTGGAGACCCCCATAGACCCCCATAGACCCCCCATAGACCCCCATGGACACCCCATAGACCCCCATAGACCCCCCATAGACCCCCCATACACCCCCCATAGACCCCCCATAGACCCCCATACACCCCCCATAGACACCCATATCCCCCTATATAGCCCTATAGATCCCTATAGCTGCCCCATAGACCCCATTGCCCCCTGGCCCCTCCCCCCCCCTGACCTTTGACCGCGGCGCGCAGGCGCAGTGAGAGCCGCTGGAACAGGCGCCCCCTGTCGGCGTCACGTGGTCCCTTCACCGTCCTGACCTTTGACCAGCGGTTGTGACCCGCCCAGCGGCGGCAGAGCACGAGCGGAAGTGACGTCATCATCGGGGGGCGGGGCTGGGGGCGGAGCTAGGGGGGATATAGGGCAGAGCTATGGGGCTGGGTTATGGGATATGGGATATAGGGCAGGGCTATAGGGGTATGGGGCTGGTTATGGGGCAGAGATATGGGGCTGGGTTATGGGATATGGGGCTGGTTATGGGGCAGAGATATGGGGCTGGGTTATGGGGATGGAGATGGGTATATAGGGGTATGGGGCTGGTTATGGGGCTGGGTTATGGGAGGATATGGGGCAGAGATATGGGGCTGGGATATGGGATATGGGGCTGGTTATGGGGCTATGGGGCAGATCTATGGGGCTGGGTTATGGGATATGGGATATAGGGCAGGGCTATAGGGGTATGGGGCTGGTTATGGGGCAGAGATATGGGGCTGGGTTATGGGGATGGAGATGGGTATATAGGGGTATGGGGCTGGTTATGGGGCTGGGTTATGGGAGGATATGGGGCAGAGATATGGGGCTGGGATATGGGATATGGGGCTGGTTATGGGGCTATGGGGCAGATCTATGGGGCTGGGTTATGGGGCTGGAAAGGAGGATATAGGGCAGAGATATGGGGCTGGGATATGGGGCTATGAGGATATGGGGCAGAGCTATAGGGCTGGGTTATGGGGCTGGGATATGGGGATATGAGGATATGGAGCAGAGCTATGGGGCTGGGACTGGGGATATGGGGCTGGAAAGAGAGATATGGGGCAGAGCTATGGGGCTGGGTTATGGAGATATGGGGCTGAGAATGGGGATATAGGGCAGAGATATGGGGATATGGGGCTGGGTTATGGGGCTATGGAGCAGAGCTATGGGGCTGGGTTATGGGGATATGAGGATATGGGGCAGAGATATGGGGATATGGGGCTATAGGGATGGAGATAGGGATACAGGGCAGAGATATGGGGCTGGGACTGGGGATATAGGGCAGAGCTATAGGGATATAGGGCTGGAGATGGGGATATGGGGCTGGGATATGGAGATATGGGGCTATGAGGATATGGGGCAGAGATATGGGGCTGGGATATGGGGCTGGAAAGAGAGATATGGGGCAGCACTATAGGGATATAGGGATATGGGGCTGGGTTATGGGGCTATGGGTCAGAGCTATGGGGCTGGGAATAGAAATATGGGGATATAGGGCTGGGCTATGGGGCTGAGAGATGGGGATATGGGGCTGTAGATTATGGTCTATGGGGCTGGGAATGGGGATATGGGTATATGAGGATATGGGGCAGAGCTATAGGGCTGTGCTATGGGGCTGGGCTATGGGGCCGCTCTATAGGGTGCTCTATGGGTCTCTATGGGTCTCTATGGGTCTCTATGGGGCTCTATGGGGCTCTATGGGGCTCTATGGGGCTCTATGGGGCTCTATGGGTCTCTATGGGGCTCTATGGGTCTGGGTTATGGGTCCTTGCCCCCCTCCCCCCATCGCCCCCTGACCGTTGCCCTTCCCCCACCGGCAGCGGCCGCAGGTCCGAGGCGGAAGTGACGTCAGTGATGACGTCAGAGGCTCCGCCCCTTCCCCTGCGACGAACGGGGGGGGAGGGGGAAGGAGGGGGAGGGGCAGCCCCAAAAAGCCTCGAAACGGCCCCAAAATGGTCCAAAAGAGGCAAAAATGGCCCAAAATTGAGCAAAACGCCCCAAAATTGACCAAAATGGTCCAAAATGCCCCAAACCATCCCAAAACTGCCCAAA